>NC_059075.1:104635221-104935221 GCF_020497125.1 Mauremys mutica | reverse complement strand
GTAGACTCAAATGAAGTAAAAATCTTAAGTGAATCCACATGTTCCATAGAATCTCTATGGATAGTAATTTCATGCTCTAATAAGAATATAACATTAGGGATCTATTATCGACCACCTGACCAGGACAGTGATAGTGATGATGAAATGCGAGAGGCTATCAAAATTAAGAACTCAATAATAGTGGGGGATTTCAATTATCCCCATATTGACTGGGAACATGTCACCTCAGGATGAAATGCAGAGACAACATTTCTCAATACTTTAAATGACTGCTTCTTGGAGCAGCTGGTACGGGAACTCACAAGGGGAGAGGCAACTCTCAATTTAGTCCTGAGCGGAGTGCAGGAGCTGGTCCAAGAGGTAACTATAACAGGACCGCTTGGAAATAGTGACCATAATACAATAGCATTCAACATCCCTGTGGTGGGAAGAACACCTCAACAGCCCAACACTGTGGCATTTAATTTCAGAAAGGGGAACTATGCAAAAATGAGGGGGTTAGTTAAACAGAAATTAAAAGGTACAGTGACTAGAGTGAAATCCCTGCAAGCTGCATGGACGCTTTTCAAAGACACCATAACAGAGGCCCAACTTAAATGTATACCCCAAATTAAAAAACACAGTAAAAGAACTAAAAAAGAGCCACTGTGGCTTAACAACCACGTAAAAGGAGCAGTGAGAGATAAAAAGGCATCTTTTAAAAAGTGGAAGTCAAATCCTAGTGAGATAAATAGAAAGGAACATAAACACTGCCTAATTAAGTGTAAAAATGTAATAAGAAAAGCCAAAGAGGAGTTTGAAGAACGGCTAGCCAAAAACTCCAAAGGTAATAACAAAATGTTTTTTAAGTACATCAGAAGCAGGAAGCCTGCTAAACAACCAGTGGGGCCCCTGGACGATCAAGATACAAAAGGAGCGCTTAAAGACGATAAAGTCATTGCGGAGAAACTAAATGGATTCTTTGCTTCAGTCTTCACGGCTGAGGATGTTAGGGAGATTCCCAAACCTGAGCCAGCTTTTGTAGGTGACAAATCAGAGGAATTGTCACAGATTGAGGTATCACTAGAGGAGATTTTGGAATTGATTGATAAATTTAACAGTAACAAGTCACCGGGACCAGATGGCATTCACCCAAGAGTTCTGAAAGAACTCAAATGTGAAGTTGCAGAACTATTAACTAAGGTTTGTAACCTGTCCTTTAAATCGGCTTCGGTACCCAATGACTGGAAGATAGCTAATGTAACACTGATATTTAAAAAGGGCTCTAGAGGTGATTCCAGCAATTACAGACTGGTAAGTCTAACATCAGTACCAGGCAAATTAGTTGAAACAATAGTAAAGACACATAGAAGAACATAAATTGTTGGGCAAAAGTCAACATGGTTTCTGTAAAGGGAAATCATGTCTTACTAATCTATTAGAGTTCTTTGAAGTGGTCAACAAACGTGGACAAGGGGGATCCAGTGGACATAGTGTACTTAGATTTCCTGAAAGCCTTTGACAAGGTCCCTCACCAAAGGCTCTTATGTAAATCAAGTTGTAATGGGATAAGAGGGAAGGTCCTTTCATGGATTGAGAACTGGTTAAAAGACAGGGAACAAAGGGTAGGAATAAATGGTAAATTCTCAGAATGGAGAGGGGTAACAAGTGGTGTCCCCCAAGGGTCAGTCCTAGGACCAATCCTATTCAACTTATTCATAAATGATCTGGAGAAAGGGGTAAAAAGTGAGGTGGCAAAGTTTGCAGATGATACTAAACTGCTCAAGATAGTTAAGACCAAAGCAGACTGTGAAGAACTTCAAAAAGATCTCACAAAACTAAGTGATTGGGCAACAAAATGGCAAATGAAATTTAATGTGGATAAATGTAAAGGAATGCACATTGGAAGAAATAACGCCAACTATACATACAATATGATGGGGGCTAATTTAGCTACATCGAATCAGGAAAAAGATCTTGGAGTCATCGTGGATAGTTTGCTGAAGACGTCCACACTGTGTGCAGCAGTGGTCAAAAAAGCAAACAGGATGTTAGGAATCATTAAAAAGGGGATAGAAAATAAGATGGAGAGTATCTTATTGCCCTTATATAAATCCATGGTACGCCCACATCTTGAATACTGCGTACAGATGTGTTCGCCTCATCTCAAAAAAGATATACTGGCATTAGAAAAGGTTCAGAGAAGGGCACCTAAAATGATTAGGGGTTTGGAACGGCTTCCATATGAGGAGAGATTAAAGAGGCTAGGACTTTTCAGCTTGGAAAAGAGGAGACTAAGGGGGGATATGATAGAGGTATATAAAATCATGAGTGATGTAGAGAAAGTAAATAAGGAAAAGTTATTTACTTGTTCCCATAATACAAGAAGTAGGGGCCACCAAATGAAATTAATGGGCAGCAGGTTTAAAACAAATAAAAGGAAGTTCTCCTTCACACAGTGCACAGTCAACTTGTGGAACTCCTTGCCTGAGGAGGTTGTGAAGGCTAGGACTATAACAGCGTTTAAAAGAGAACTGGATAAATTCATGGAGTTTAAGTCTGTTAATGGCTATTAGCCAGGATGGGTAAGGAATGGTGTCCCTAGCCTCTGTTTGTCAGAGGGTGGAGATGGGTGGCAGGAGAGAGATCACTTGATCATTGCCTGTTGGGTTCACTCTCTCTGGGCCATCTGGCATTGGCCACTGTCGGTAGACAGATACTGGGCTAGATGGACCTTTGGTCTGACCCAGTACAGCCATTCTTATGTTCTTATATCTCACCCCCATTTTCTTGTAATATTCCCGTTAAGACTAGAAGAACTGAAAGTAGCCTTCTGTGGTTCAGTGATTGTTACTGATTGCTTCCACTCCCCTCACAGAAAAGGTCTTGTGTAAGGAGTGATTTAAGAAACCATCTTAACAGCTGAATGTAGCTGCCAGGACTGTAGTTTGCTGTTGGGAAGAAGAGTGATCTAAAGGTTAGAGAAAAGAACTGGGATTCAGGACTTGTCGGTGTCTATTCCAGCCTCTGCTATAAATTGGTGTGACTTTGGCTAAGGTAAGTTTTCTGTGCCTCAGTTTGCCCTTCTGTAAAATGGTTACGGTAATGAGTTAATTGCCTGCAAGGAAAGTTTTGAGTTTTGCAAAGTGCTCTGAGATCCTAGATAAAGAGGCAAAAGCACTGCATATACTTTGGAGTTTGCTTTGCTGGCTTTACCTAGCATCAGAATCCTCCCTGGAAAATAAACCACAGACTCTTCTAAGGGCACAAAAGCTGAGATTTGCAGTGCAGTATTTGCAACACTCACATGTATAAATATAATTGAACATCTCATAGGCCTGGGTAGGATTAAAACAACAAACATTCCCCCTTCCCTCCACCTTTCATAAAGAAATCGGGAAAATATTTTCCCTGGGCTCAGATCCTGTCTGCTAAATCTCAGCCTGGAGCAAATTTTTACCCCTGAGTTATAGACCCATGAGAATAAGAGCTTCTGAAAGGAATGCTGACACATCGGTAATGCTGGAAGCAGAAGCACTTGTTTCTAAAGCAGAGAAGGGAACAGCACACCATCTGATTTTATTAAAATAAAACCATTATGCTTTTTAACGGGTTCATGAAGGAGGCCCTTCAAACAGACTTAAAATGCAGTACGCTTCTTGACGTGCTTGAGTAACTCCCATGAGCCAGTGTTTGCTGCATAGGACAACCTTCAGCAGACCTCCTTGCACAGTGAGAATCATTAGAAGTGATGGTTTGTTGTATTAAAGAGAAGAAACAACCAAATGTGACAGGACCTTTAAAGCCACTGCAGTGACACACACTAGCAATGTTGTTGGGAGATAACGTGACACCAGAAATGTCTCCCGCTATTCATTCCTGCAAATGCATGTCATTGCTTCCTGATAGAGCCAACAGTTCTCAGCCCATCATTCAGCAGCGCTCTCAAGCATGTGCTGTAAGTTAAGCATGTGCTTTAGTCCATCCTTGTTGGGCAAAACATAACACACTTTAATATGGATGGATTTACGCACTTGCTTAAAGTTAAGCACAACCTTAAGTGATTTGCTGAATTTGAATTGGGGTCTCACTGGTTTGGGTCTTCACAAAGGCTCATAAAAAGTCCTGTAGGGATAACATGATGATCAACCCGCCCCACTCCGCCACTGGTTACCACTGTACATTGTAATAGTTACTGCCTTATAGCATTACCAGCAAGGCTGTCCTATAACTAATCTTTGCGAAAATACTCCTTTATGATCTCATTCCTGTTGGTAGTTAGTTGCTTTGAAATCAGATTGCATTTTAAGGGGCTGTTGTTAAAAAGCAACCTTCTCTTCTGCAGTTCACGTTTTGTGCCATAACAACATACACATGCAAGAGATAGGAGCTGTATGCAGAACAGCCATTTGGACAGATGAACATGATGGGTTTGGTTCTCAATTACACTAAGGCTCCTTTACACTACCCAGACCCCTGTAAATTTCCAGAGGGGGGTCTAATGGGACATTGGTGCAAATGAGAATCAGGCCTGAAAACTCAATCATCTGCATACATAACCAATGGCATCTATCACCTGCACATGCTCTGATACAGATTTTCAGAAGCCCAGGGTGGAGTAGCTGGCAAGTCAGTGGCTGATGCAGAAATTGGAAGGAAAGAACCAGTATTGTCTTCTTCTATATGTTCTTCTACATGAATTAAGTGCTATCTGTAAACTATGTTTACCAAAGTGTAAACATAATCTGATCTCCTCAAATGCAATGCAGTATTGTATTACATGGACCAGTATTCAATCCTGTCAAAGGAACTGCAAGGGAACCCCACATTTCCCTCCCACCACAAAGGCTAAGAGCTTCTCTCATCTGATGTCCAACACTACGGTGGCCTATTTTCAGAGATGCTGAGCCCCTATAAATCCCATTGAAGCCAATTGGATCTACATATGCTGAATGCTTTGAAAATCAGGCCTCAGCCCTTTATTCACTGATAATTCCCTCACCTATCGTCCATCCTGTGAGTTTGTCTTTTGATATTTACTGATACTAATTTTCTTTGTCTTTCCATTTTATAGTAGAATAACTCTTCTTACAGACAGCCCCCCAACCTGAAGCAAATACTCACCAGCAACCACACACCACACAACAAAAACACCAACCCAGGAACCTATCCTTGCAACAAACCCCGGTGCCAACTCTGTCCACATATGTGTTCAAGGGACACCATCATAGGACCTAATCACATCAGCCACACCATCAGAGGCTCGTTCACCTGCACATCTACCAATGTGATATGTGCCAGCAATGCCCCTCTTCCATGTACACTGGCCAAACTGGACAGTCTCTATGCAAAAGAATAAATGGACACAAATCAGATGTCAAGATTTATAACATTCAGAAACCAGTTGGAGAACACTTCAACCTTCCTGGTCACTCAATTACAGACCTAAAAGTCACAATTCTTCAACAAAAAAACTTCAAAAAAGACTCCAACAAGAAACCGCAGAACTGGAATTAATTTGCAAACTGGACACCATTAAATTAGGTTTCAGAGTAGCAGCCATGTTAGTCTGTATCCACAAAAAGAACAGGAGTACTTGTGGCCCCTTAGAGACTAACAAATTTATTTGAGCATAAGCTTTATGAAGTGGGCTGTAGCCCACAAAAGCTTATGTTCAAATAAATTTTTTAGTCTCTATGGTGCCACAAGTACTCCTCATTCTTCCTCACTGTTTCTAAACCAGGTGGGGCAGAAGAGTGTGAATTTTGTCATGTGCCCTTGAGTTTTGCAATGGAAGCTAAATTTTTCTATAATTAAAGCAAGTACCGAAAGCGTTGGAAAGTGATCAAAGCTCTTTTATCTGCTTTGACACTTGCCACACATGAAGGATTCCTGCTCACATTGGAGATGCTGCTGCTGATGCTTTCATACCCAAGAAAGTGACATCTGAGATTTTCCTAAACTGCAGACGGGCGGATGAATTGAGAGGAGACCTTAAAAGAGAAATTTGCATTAAAATGTAAATAATGCAAAATGTTTACATTTTGAGGGGGAAAAAATGACAATCCTGCATAGTCTCTGATTATAGCGGGCCCAAAATTGTAATGCAAATAGTCTGATGAGGCTATTTTAAGGGAAGTTCAGAAAGAGCTTTCCTCTGGGCCTTTTAAGGGGAGTTCATCACTATCTAATTTATGTGGCCTCTTGATTTAAAAAAAAAAAGCGCTTTCTCTCAAAGAGCCTGATTCTCCACTGCCCTGCATCTTGCTGAGTCATTTATGCCAGTGCAAAGTAGGTGTAAAATGCTGCCCACATCAGAACATGTTTTGCGTAGTGGGAAAGGACAACAAAAGGTGAGAGGCAACAGAACCATGGCTAGGTATTCATGACTAATGGGCACTGCATCTCTCCACCCAGCATGGAGAGAGAATGAAAAACCAATGGCATTAACACTGATAAGCCTCTTAATGCAGGCTCATTATGCAAAACATCAGAATGTTTGAAGCATATGACCAGGTGTGACTGTCTAGTGCTGGAAGTGGCTCTTGGAAACATTAATATAACCTGCAGTAGTTCCAGTCTTGCAGGCAAGAAATCTTTACTTTTTTTTTTTTTTAAACAGAAACTTTGTTATTCTGTAGGATTTCCCCTTCAGGACAGGTGGATTTTAAGACAGAAAGACAGTGAAGGGCAGGGCATACTGCACTGTACTGGGACTCAGGTGATTGGAGCGCTATTCCTGGCTCTGCCACTGACCTGCTGTGTGACCATGAGCTAGTCACTTCATCTCAGTTTCAAACTCAGTTGCTTTTGGGGTTGTGAAAAATGGTTTCCATGGCTCTGTTGATGACTTAGGCCTCACTTCAGCTAGGGACTGAAGGTCATGCCTAATTTTAAGTGGGTGAATAGTCCCACTAAAATCTCAAGATATATTGAAGTCAATGTGACCATTCACGTACTTAGAGTTAGATATATGTTTTAAGTATCTGGTTGAATGGGGGCCGTGACTATAAAAGTGAGCAAAAGCAAGGATCTTGTTGAAAAGCAATCTCTGCAGCTATGAGACTTTATTAAGAACTATCAGACTGAAAACAGCTTTGGAGTTTCTTTGCACATAGTGCTTATTAAGAAGCTGGTAATACTTAAAGGGGAAAAAAAGTCCAGTCTTGCTCTTGTAGGTGTGAATTATATAAAAGCATGATCTAGTATTCTAGCCAGGTCCTGTTCTGTGAGGAGAGCACAGGCCAGTAGCAGTTAGCTTGATCTTTCTTTGTTTCTTTCTTTGCAATGAACTGACATTGAGGCAATCAATACAGCCACTCACTTCAGTGAGCACAGTATTTCAGTCACAGGGCTGTTCAAATTTATATTATTCAGCTGAGATCTAACAAAGAACTATGCTTACAAATAGACAAAGCCCTCGCTGGAGGATACGAAGACCACTACTCTCGTAGGAGCTAATGGATGCAGTGATTATGTAATGTTGAAAAAAATAGAATATAGATTGCAGGAGGTATCTCTGATTGCTTTAGGGAAAGAAGCGATCAGCTGTGAAACATCATGTGAAAAAATGTACAGTCAACTGTGGGAAATAGGTTTGTTATTTCCAAATTCTGTGTTACAAAAACAACAACAACAAAAACGGAAGTGGATGAATCCCTTGAGTGCAAACCCTAATGTGCAGCTAGAGGATATGTGTGCTGGTATGGTGACTCTTGGGATGTGCAAAACGTCATTAAAATTGGAAGACTGGCTTGTGCAGTACCAGCTCAGGACCACATAGTGAACCAAAGTGCTCAAGAAGTCAAGCACTGGAGCTGACTTTTCTGAGTCCCAAGCAAGGGATCAATTGATCAATCATCCATCATCTGTTTTGACTAGGACAGGCTTAGCCTCATGGGTTAAAGGGAAGGAACATTTCACATTATTCTCTAGCAACCCTGGTAGGACAATTCCCATCGCAACACAGACAGGTTTCAGAGGGAGATAGGCACCCAGACTTCTTCAGCCAGACATATTGGTCAGCTTAGTTCTGGGCCTTTGAAGAAGGAGAAGCAAGAGGTGGAGGGATGAAGGGGAAAATGGGAAGATTCCCATCTCTTGAAAATACTGTGTGGGACCACTGCCTTCTCTGTATATGATTCATATCAGTCAGAAGGGCTGTAAATATCCAGATGACACTCTGTCTATAAAAACATTATTTAGACAATGTCCAGTGCAATAGCAATACATCAGTTGGAAAAAGTATATAAACCCGCATGCTTCAGGGCATAAGCCAAGCAACAACTGGTGGGGTTAGGAAGAAATTTCCTCAAGGGCAGTTTATTCCATAGCTGTCCACTAGAGGTCTCTTGCACCTGCCTCTGAAGTATCTGACGCTAGCCACTGTCGGTGACAGGATACTACACTAGATGGAGCATTGGTCCAGTGTGGCAATTCGTATGTTCATTTTGTATTTTTAAAAATGCCCGATCCAATAGGTGTTATGTCTATTTTTAACATTATTATTATTATTATTTTATTATTAAATTATCCACTCTAGTTCTGTTGCACTGACTAGTGGTAGTGCCATTATTAGTGATGCTTGTCAGGAACTTGACTCATCACCTTTATTGTGGCGCCTGTTTTATCCTCTGAGAATGTCGCTACTTACTCCCTCTTACTCATCCTCAGTTCTTTATTCTGACTATGAGATGAGCAAAGCAGTTTTTGCACAGTCTTTTGACTAATGAAGGGGGTTCCTCACTAGAAGTGGACAGAATCCTCTTGACAAAACACACCTGCCTGGCCCTGGGTTTCATCACACTCATGACACTCATACCCAGTTTGTTGAGAGGTTTGCTATGGTTTAGAGACAAGTTTTATTTTTCTGGTTTTGCATCAAAATCAGCCAAATTCATGGTGTCCCCTGGTTATTTATAACATGCAGCCAGGGGAAACTGTGTGTCTCTGACTGAGTCTCAGGGTGAGATTCTGAGTTCATTAGAACTTGAAAAGCAAAGGGTCACTGGCCTACAGAGAGGAGAGTATTTACATGCACCTCTGAATTTACAGAGCTCTGTTTCATGCAGGCAGCTGTGCCTTAAGCAGTGCAGAGCATCTCTGCACCATGCCTTTTTTCTCCTTCAGGGCTAGAGCATGACTTGGACTGTGTGCTGTGTGGGTGCTAAAAAACCCTGTTTGGCCCTAGCCTGGGGCTAGGTGGACCTTAGGTCTGGTTGAGCAGGAGTAAGTACTCCCCTCCTTCCTTCCTGGAGGGGGTGCGCAGGAAGAGGTGAGGAATAGGCAGAAACTTTGCTACACCCCCCGCCCCACTGCTCAGAATAGCTAAGTACAGTAAAGGGGGTGTAGTAATGTGCTGTTGCTTTTAGCTGCCCAAAGCAAGGAGAACGCAGGAGAGGAATTGTGACTTTACAGTATGGGATGGTTGGGGTGATGCAGCTTATGTACCATCCCTTGCTTATGGGTGACTACAGACACAATCTAACACTTAGTAAGAGGCACAAGGGACCTGATGGTGTCCATTCTCAAACCCAGATCCAATCACAGCAAAGCATGATGATGCTACAAGTCTTTTGGAGAGCAGGAATACATGTTTTTGTAGTCTTTCATGGCCCCTTCTGATTGCTGTTTGGGATGCTCTGCACAGGGGTAAAGGGAATCAAATCATTCCAAATATAGAAAAAGAGGAAAATGAGATCTGATCTCCAGCTACACTAAAAAGAGCAAACCCCATGGTTTTTTTGGTAAGAGGAAAAACTGCAGCATGTGAAACAGTTGTGAATGAACCTTAATAAGAAGACACTTGAAATATGCAATGAGGGCTGATCCTAAATTTAGAGCTCGCTAGACTAATGAGCAAGATTGACTTTGCAGTTTGGTTTTTGAGTCCTGAGATTTGCTTCATGGGCCGAGTCCTTGTTGCCTTTCAGACAATAATGCTGATGCTCTGTGGCAAATTAAAATAAACAGCTGTCAGAGCTGTAATAGATTTTAATGTATTTAGACTGAATGTTTTATAAACCTATGACAATGTGGGCAATTTACCTGCATATTTTTCATACATCAGCTACCCCAGAAGTCTTAGGAGGTGGGTTGGTTTATAAAACATTGGCTCTGCATGCCCAGGACTAAGGTAGATTGTGCAGAAAGCCACATCCCACAGAAAACCCACAGAGGTAAGCTCTTGGGACAGGGATTGGCTCTTACTATGTGGCTGGCTAGATCGTTGGGCTCAACCAGGGCCGCCCAGAGGATTCCGGGGGCCTGGGGTCTTCGGCGGTGGGGGGCCCTTCCGTTCCGGGACTCGCCGCCAAAGTGCCCCGAAGACCCGCGGCGGGAGCCCCCCGCCGCCGAATTACCGCCGAAGCGGGACCCGCCGCCCGGTCTTCGGCGGTAATTCGGTGGCGGGGGGGGGGTCCCCGCCGCAGGCCTTCGGGGCACTTCGGCGGCGGGTCCCGGAACAGAAGGGGCCCCCCGCCGCCGAAGACCGGGCTGCGCTTCGACGACGGCGGCGGGTCCCGCTTCTCCCCCCCCCGCCCGGCCCCGGGTCCCGCTTCTCCCCCCCGCCGCCCGGCCCCGGCCGCCGCTTCTCCGCCCGCCCGCCTGGCCCCGGCCGCTGCTTCTCCCCCCGGCCCCGGCCTCGGCCTCTTACCGAGCGCGTAGCCGGCAGGGCCTGAGCTCCGTCCCGCTCAGAGCCGCGTGGTGAGGGGGCGGGGCTGTGAGCTCCACGCCGAGCGGAGCCGTTGGAGCTCCCAGCCCCGCCCCCTCACCACGCGGCTCGGATCGGGGCGGGGCTCAGGGGCTCGGCCGGAGTCTCGGCGCTTAATGCGCCGAGGCTCCAGGAGAGGGGCGGAGGCGGGAGCCTCCGCTCTTCTCTTGGGGGCCCCTGCAGAGCCCGGGGCCCAGGGCAAATTGCCCCCTTTGCCCCCCCCTCTGGGCGGCCCTGGGCTCAACGGGTAGTGATCAACGGCTTGATGTCTAGTTGGCAGCCGTATCAAGGGGAGTGCCCCAAGGGTCGGTCCTGGGGCCGGTTTTGTTCAACATCTTCATTAATGATCTAGATGTGGGATGGATTGCACCCTCAGCAAGTTTGTGGATGACACTAAGCTGGGGGGAGAGGTAGATACACTGGAGGGTAGGGATAGGGTCCAGAGTGACCTAGACAAATTGGAAGATTGGGCCAAAAGAAATCTGATGAGGTTCAACAAGGACAAGTACAGAGTCCTGCACTTAGAATGGAAGAATCCCATACACTGCTACAGGATGAGGACTGACTGGCTAAGTAGCAGTTCTGCAGAAAAGGACCTGTGGATTACAGTGGACGAGAAGCTGGATATGGGTCAACAGTGTACCCTTGTTGCCAAGAAGGCTAACGGCAGATTGGGCTGCATTACTAGGAGTGTTGCCAGCAGATTGAGGGAAGTGATTATTCCCCTCTATTCGGCACTAGTGAGGCCATACCTGGAGTATTGCGCCCAATTTTGCCCCTCCCCCCACTAAAGAAAGGATGTGGACAAATTGGAGAGAGTCCAGCAGAGGGCAAAAAAAATGATTAGGGGGCTGGAGCACATGACTTATGAGGAGAGGCTGAGGGAACTGGGCTTATTCAGTCTGCAGCAGAGAAGAGTGAGGGGGAATTTGATAGCAGCCTTCAACTACCTGAAGGGGGATTCCAAAGAGGATGGAGCTCAGCTGTTCTCAGTGGTGGCACGTGGCAGATGACAGAACAAGGAGCAATGGTCTCAAGTTGCAGTGGGGGAGGTCTAGGTTGGATATTAGGAAAAACTATTTCACTGGGAGGGTGGTGAAGCACAGAAATGGGTTGCCTACGGAAGTGATAGAATCTCCATCCTTAGAGGTTTTTAAGGCCCAGCTTGACAAAGCCCTGGCTGGGATGATTTAGTTGAGAACTGGTCCTGCTTTGAGCAGGGGGTTGGACTAGATGACTGCCTGAGGTCTCTTCCAACCCTGATATTCTATGATTCTGTGCCCTGCTCTCAGTTGGAGCCTCAAAACATGGTTATTATACAAATGATAAATAACAATAAGATTCTTCCTTGGAGCAATAGGCCAAGATGACCAGTGATTTCGGATTCCTCAAATTCTGGGTACCCAGCCTGAGACACTTGAAAGGAGGCTTGATTTTCCAGAAATAGTTGAGCAGCTGCTCTCTGAAAATCTAGTTCCTTCATGGTGTCAACCGAGACACCCACAAACCACTAATCACATTTGAAAATCTTAGCCCTTGTAGGTCATTAACCACAAGCTCCTATTCTCTCATGGCCGGGTTCAAAGCCACTAGAAATCAATGGTAAAAGTCCTACTGACTTTGAATCTGGTGCCAGTACATTGTGCAAACGAACCTGAGAATGGTCACCGGCTTGGGCGAAGTAAGATTGGCTTATTTCATTTGTTTTTAATATGAGAACATTTGCAAAGGAAGGCATGCTCGCCATGTGAGTCGGGAAGCTGCAAGTGGGAGGTCTAATGGGGGAATCAGGAAAACATCTTCCCCTCATGATATAGTATAGCACAGTTAAGTGCACTGAGGGCCACTCACATCTTTCTCTAAAGCATCCAGCCTTGGATGACAGGACACTAGCCGAGAGGGACCATTGATCTGTTCTGGTATTTCCCACATATGCTCATTTTTATGTGTCTGTGTTTCTATTTTCATCACAAGAAAGCATTTAAAATGAAATCAATCAATCAATCAATGCCATTCTGATTTTTACCTTATTATGATCTGTATTACAGTAAAAGCTAGAGGCCCTCGCTGAGATCAGGCACCCTCGTGCTAGCTACTCTACATACACACAGTCTGTGACAGTCCCTGTCCTTAAGAGGTGGCAAATTAAATACACCACACAGACATTTTTAAATGCATCTTTTATATAGAGATCATGTTGAGGATTCCAAAGTTGGGATTAGTTAAAGGGAGGGCAGTCTTTTTAAATCTTAAATCGTTTTGTGAATGAGAGATTAGGATGGAAATCTCTCATCCAGTAAAGACAACGAGGAAAGGAAAGACAATGATTTAGACCTGCCACTCAACAAATATTCTTTCTATTCTTGTGGATGACAGTTTTCCAAAGACCTAACTCTTCTCTATTGGTCTATATAGTTCTGTTTCCTTTATGCCCTTAGATGTGCACAGATCTGTAATGGTATCGTGCTGATAAAGTTTATTTTTTAAACAGATGCTGGGCTGCTTGATTATTTGATTTAAAAAAATAAAAGCCTCCAGTCTGTCATAATTTGGTTTTACAATCACAGATCAGCGGTCACTTTTCCTCCTTAATCCAGCGAGATTCTTGTTACAGAATCTTGTCCACTTTACAGCCTGCAAGCAAGATCAGTGCGGACCCACTACAGATGGCTACTGTACTATGTATAACCTTGAGAGGGTCAAACCACTCTCAGTATTTGTTTGGAGCAGTGGCCCTTTTTCTTTTGTTCATTTGTCTTCACGGTGTAGTAAAATGGATGCACTCATGGGCACAATCACTCAGGGAAAGAGCGTGGGAGCCTTCGTGACCCATCCATAAAAATAGAAGCTAACAAAACAAACAGGAAGTCATAGGGTTCCTTGTGGAATACACTCATAGCTCTAATTATACTCTATCTTATTAAACTGATTAAGCAACACTGACAAACACGAGGTTGTTCAGGGGGTGTGGACTGGCTCTAAATATTATGGCTGCCTTTGCTGGTGCTGCTAAGGGGCCAGCATGTCAGACTGAAGCAACTCAGCAGGTCACAGTGCTTCATATCGATTCCAGAGACGTAGTGGTGCATGGAATCCAGATGCAGCTCTGTCTATTCTAGCGCAGGTGCTGCTGCTTCTATCTGAGTTTTGTCAGCCTGGCACCATGCTGGCATTTCACTGCGAAAATCAGGTTGCAGCTGGATACCAGGAGAACTGGGTATGGGTGGATGGAAAGTGAAAGGTTAGAGTTGATATGTACTAGGGATGCTTTCACCTTGCTTTCAGAGAGAGAGTGTAGGTAAAGTAATAGACAGTTGTACAGGCTAATCTATACAGACAGACAATGGGGGAAGGAAGCGAGAGAAACACAGGGATGAAAAGAAAGTGGGGGAGTGAGGACAATGCAGTGAGGAGAGAAAAGACCAAATTAGATGCAAGCGGCACAATTAATCATTGTTCTGAGACTCCTTTGCATCAGTGAGGCTAATGCAACAGGGCTATAGAGCAGGTGGAAGCCTCCTCTGGAAAACACCACTGGATCAAAGAACCCTGTACACAAGTGGAGAGACAACTCCGTGCCACATTTTCAACAGCTGACACAAGGGGTGTTCTGGGGTGGGACAGGGGAAGGTGGGGCAGAGAAAGAGGGGAGCATGGCCAGGGCATTGCTGCACTCTGATGATTTTGTGCTCCTGCAAAGCCCACTGAGGTCAATGCAACAGGAGGTTAGCGCAGCCCCAAGGGCTCCCTAACTTGTGTGGGGGCTGCACTGGTTCATACAGTCCTTGAATATGAAGGGCATAAACTGCCTCCCCGTGTCCCTGTGCACCAGCCAAGGGATGAATCTAGCTCTGGAAAGGTAGGGAAGAGACAAGACAAGAGGAAACAATATATTGCCTCTAAAACAACTGGCCTCATCTTGTCAATTATAGCCAGGGGGTGTAGTTGCCGCTAGGAAAAAGAAGTCAGTTCAGTTGTTATGAAGAGCAGGAGTGACAGGGAAGTAACACTTCATGATATATGAAGTACTTCCAAAACGTGCACTTTTATAGTAAATCCTGTGATATTTGGTGTTTCTTAAAACCCCAGGTCCTAGAGTCAGGTGATTACGTGGGAATCTTGAGCGCTTCCATTTAAAAAGTAACTCAGTTTCCAGCCCTCCTGGTTGTGGAGAAGAGATTGAAAACATTATTGCTAAAAGCCCTAAACCCCAAGGCAGACACAAAGAATCTAAGCTTTTTTATTTTCAGACCTCTCATGATTTTATAGCCAATCTCATGATTTCTGGGAGTCTGACTTGTGAGTTTTGACTAGCTGGGGCTGACAATACTGTATATGTATCATATCTGAATAGAGCTGATTGTCACCATTTTGTGATATACAAAGATACTAATACTACAATTAGTGAACCTCTGGTGAATGGGAACAGCCCCTCTTGCATCAAAAAACTGCAATTCTGTTCTGAGTTGAGCTCACCTTCAGAGACACTGCAAAGTTGCTGATGCCACCAAACTTGACCCGCCTAGTACTAAAATATCTGTAGTGATAAGTGTCTTACGGGCAATAAATATATTTTATTTTACATCTACATCTTTCACCAACATTTTTTATAGTTATGGTTTTAGTAGGTCTTACAGTGTTTATTTTCTTTATTGGATCTACAGTGACTAGCAATCAAACACTGTTTCTAAAGGTAATGGCAGGCTGATAACATCCACGATGGCAGTAGTTACCCAAGATAGCCAGATACTCTAAAAAGAAAAGGAAACAAAACTGATCAAAGAGCCATGTGAAATAGTTTTCTGAAGGGATGAAAGCCTTGATAAGGTTTCTTAAAGATGGGAGCATTAAAGATAGGTAAGCAGAGATACTCATCAGAAATCCATCAAGGATATGAAGGACTTCCTTGGAAGGACAGGGACATAAAGGGCTTCACAACAGCCCTCTAATCTGTGATACTCACATGAAGTTAGTCAGTAATATTAGCTAATGTATAATATCAGCTTCCTTACCTGACTAAACCATCCTTGGTCCCATTGCAGGCCTTTTCCCTGCAATATATTTACGACTGCAGCTTTGTTTTCTACGTCTTCACTATATTTTATGAGTGCCCACTAAAATATCCCTGTAATAAATATTGCAGTGGGATGGCTGGCATGAATATATCACTGACCTCAACTGGATAGGCTCAACACTGCTCAACTCTGTGTCAGGGGCCCTCTGCTCCCAAAATAGCCAACCAAGTCTTCTTTTGTTCACAAGGAAGAGGCCAATGCTTTTTGAGGTCTGTCCCTGCAGCCAGTGTGAAGTGCAGCAAAAGTGATCACCTTAAAGTTCCTAGATGACCCACAGGTATGCTATAATAGTTCAAAATGACATGGGTCTACCTTTAATCAGTTACCCATTTTACTGTTAAAGCAAACAGACAAAGACAAAGAATATGCAACTCTCCAATTAAGGCTTTCTCTGTTGCACTAGGACAATTCAGACATCCAAGCCGACACAGAATCCCACCTGAGAAAGGCCTTTAATTATGCTGGTTTTGAGTGACTTAAATGAATTTCCTATTTCTAATATTAATGAAGAAATAACTTCTTAAAATTCAGCTCCTGCAGCCTTCGCATGGCAGCTCTCAAAGCATCATTTTTCACATACTCCACCTGGCTCAGCAAGGAAATGTGGGTATTTCCCAGTCTTTGCTTTGAAGTGCCTGAGGTATCATGTTCTGTCAGGTGCAAACTCTAGCTGAGAGAGTTCAAAAACTCTGCAATATGAACTTGCAAACCAAAGGGTCTTGTCCAAGGCAATTTAATCTGTGCAGGTCCCTGCAATTATAGGATTCTTTCCCTCTCCTATCCCAGAGACAATTGATGAGAAAACTGATAGTGTGGGTGAGTGCCTCCAAGGTCCGACTTAGTTATGAAACCGATATGGAAACCTGCATTCCTGGTGAGATCTATAGAGTTCCTAATAGATGTAACAAAGGAAACATTTTCTTTCTTCTCTCTCTGATTTTATCTTCCTGCCATATTGCTTGAGATGACTGACATTTTTCTGCAGTGGGACAACTATCAGAGTTTTTTTCTGATCAGTGCTTTATTGGCACCACTTTGCACAACAAGCTTCTTCCTCTAGCTTCTGAAAAGATTGCTGCCACCAGAAACCCTGGGATCCATTCAGTAACGCCAGAACATTTGCATTGTGCAGCTTGCTCAAGAGGGACAAAATTCTGCCCTCATGTTCATCTGGGCAGCTCCACTGAGGCCAGGGGCAAATTCATCCCTGGTGGAACTCCATTGAATGTCGACCAAGGAGATTATTCAGAAGAGACTGCTGGAAGAATTTGGCCCAAGGGCTACACAGTGAATTTACTGGTTTTCAGTGTTTCTGACTGCAAAATAGGGGGATGTAATTGATGGGCTATAAGGATTGTCATAAACAGATAGTTAAGGGTTAAAGTCTCTTTTACCTGTAAAGGGTTAACAAGCTCAGTAACCTGATGAACACCTGACCAGAGGACCAATCAAGGGACAAGATAATTTCAAATCTCTGTGGAGGGAAGCCTTTGTCTGTGTTCTTTGTTTTGAGTTCGTTCTCTCTTGGATTTAAGGGAGGCCAGACATATTCTTCAAGTTCTCCAAAGTTTCCTGAAGTATTTTCTTCTATTCAGTATAGTGAGTATTAGAAAGGCAGTAACGTTTGGAGGGAAACGGGGTGGCACAAAGCTACTGCAACTTCCTTTGCAATTGGGAGGGAGAGACAAAGGGTGCCAGTGGTTGTGTTGGCCAGGAGGGGGCACGGCCAGACATGCACAGTTTCAGCTTTGCTTTATGTCTGCACAGAACTCTTCGTTTTGTGTGGAACTCAAACCTGCATGGCTGCAAACCCCGCTCTGGGGGGTTCCTTAGCAGGAACCTTTTTCAATGTTATTTAGCTTTGTTTCTGGCTTTCTCTCCTTTCAGAGTCTTCTCTTTCTACATCTGCTCCCCAGTACCCCTTCTCTCATTTACAGTCCCTATTCTTATTACTTCTAAGAACACATTTCTAGCCCTCTCTGTTGCCATGGCAATGTCTCTGCTTTGCTTGCAACCCTAATTTATCCTCTGACTGTTTTCACTGCATTCTGTTTCCAGGGCTCTTTCCCTCCTCCTTCCAGGCCACTTACCCTCCTGCCATCTTCCCTCCCCCATTCAAAGATTGTTAAGGTTTCTCCTTCCTCCATTGCTACAAGGTATCTCTTTCTCTCTCTTCCAGGCTCCCAAGGATCCTTTATTAAGGAAGCTTAAACTTGCAACTCTACCAACCCCTTGGGAGACCTTTTCAGGTAGATGCAGAAACTGGGGACATCAGACTTCCAACAGAGTAGAGCCCACTCCTCATCTGTCACAAGAACCTGGATGGATGGTTGGGACTCCGAGTTACGTAGGTAGATGGGATAGTACAGACCCCACAAAAGGGAGCTCGAGCATGTATGACTCATTTACTATTTAATGACTAAGAGAGGGGAAAATATGTGGGGAATCAGGGAAAAGGTCTCAGTATCTCCTGTGAACTGTAACTGACCAATCTGGCTGATTCTCCTGTTCAAACAGTCAGCAAGATTTCTTTAACCTATGACACTTTTCCTCATGTATTTTTCCATGTCCCTCATTCCAGGTGCAGGAAGTATACTTGGTGTAACCTACAGCTTCTCCTCTCACCTGTATTCTCTTATCTTGTAAATCTGATGCCTTCTCTTTCATTCCTTATGTAAGAAAACAACACACAAAATTCTGTACAGTTCATAATTATTATCTTTTAATAAAGTATCAACATTTACCAAATCACAGCACTAACTATGTTGTAGTCACTTCCTAGCCTGCTTGTGATAGAGTAGTGGTATATGAGCCATAACAGTAACCTTTCAATAGTCACCTTCCTTTGTGACTATCCAGTCCCTACCATCTCTCTCCTTATCAGCCTGACCCACTTGTAGGAACTTTAATGGAAGTCAGGAGCCTAACTACCTTTGAAGATCAGGACCTTCTTTCCCAGCATGCCTTTCGGGGTCTGGCCCTTTAAATTTGGCAGAAGCAAGTAACTGCAACCCACAGATAGCCATTTTGCAACTGACTGCAGCTTTGTTTCTTCTAGCTGGTAAATTCTGTTAACTCATGGTATGTTTTCATTTTCTTTTTCCTGGGAGATGATGGAATGTTCTCATGCTTAGACTAGTGAGATACTGCAGTTTCTCAGGTAACACCATCTGGTCATCGCTAACTCCTGAACTGCAGCAACTATGTACTGCTGCAAGTAATACAAAAATCCCTTCTCAGATTCCTGATACCACAGATGACCTTAGCTTTAAGGAAATAATTGTTTTAATTCATGAAGAATACAGTGAACATCATTTTGCCATTGAACTTGATGAAGTTAGGGTTCTGATTTATGATGGATCAGTCTCAAATGGTCAGGGGTTTGTTTGCGATATTTATTGGTTTGGCCTAGAAACAAAGCTGGGGATCTTTCCAGACCAACTTTTCTTCCAAGATTTCTGATTGTTTCCTAGTTCCAGATAACCTGGAAATACCACCGGATAAGTCCTTCTCATGGTGTTTCAGAAATTCCTCTTCTAGCTCTAGCCAAAACCTTGACGTGCAGAGATGTCCTCAACTTTAAATTTGTCAGCAAAAATGGTTCTGTTTGAGTTTGTCAACGTTCAGTTTGGTTCCTGTTTTATCCAAATTGGTTCACGCACCCCAACTTCTGATAGTCATAGAAGTACTATGAGAAATCCTATGACTGCCTGGGAGTGTGAATGGCAGTCATTACGTCACAGACTGTGACCAATGAAAATTTCAGGGAAGCAACAAATGTACAGACACCTAAAACTTTAATTTAAAAGAGAATAGCTGCTAATATTATAGGGCTTTAGAAACAAAAGTGGAACAGTTATTATGCTGTCCAGGAGAGAGACATCCATGTTAATTCCTTCATTACAATATCTTAGCTGAAATTAGAGTTTCTTAATATTCTTTCTACCTATTTCAGTTCTGTGTATATTCTCTGCATCTCATTCTGCTACTTTACTGTATCTGCAGATGTATGCCTTCTGTGCTTCTGCATATACACAAGGCACTACAAAATATCACCAGTGTAATGACATTATTAATGCTTAGTCTGTCAGCAGTAAATGCAAATGACAGCATGTCATTTTTACTATAGAAAATGGGCTCTTTAGCAAGGGTATGTAGCATAACCCCAAATAGTTTGGGTTGGGATTTTGCAAGGAGCTGAGCTAGATTTTCTCCCTCCCCACTAGACTACATTGAATTTCAGTGGGAAGAGAGATTCTGACTCTCTGTCTCCTTTGAAAATCCCTCCCTCCGCCTTAAGTATGTGCTCACAATGGATCCTTAATGACTTATACTTAGAACAAGTATTTTCATCACCTGCATCCCTCAGCCTCTCTTGCTACCCTCACCCCCCCACCCCCAAAATAGTTTTTAAAAGGGCCTTTAATAGGAATGTAAAAAAAATTGCGCTGTTAATGCTGGTGTAGCTCCACCTAGGCCAGGCTCCAGTGGGCAACCCTGTGTTACCTCAGAGCAGGTCTAACAGACATGATATTAACACTGCCACTTACTGGGGCTCCCGATGATATTAGTAATGGTGTTAGCATGATGGCCACCATTTTGGCAGGCACACCAGGGACTGAACCAGTGACCCCTAGAACTACAAGGCTGAGCTGTTACAGCTGAGACTCACTAGCTGGGGTTGTTTCAGACTCATCTCTTCTGTGAGATGGGGGAGCTGTAACATTGACCAGTGGGTTACATAAGCAACAGCGAAAAATTTCCACTAAAATATTCCTGGTGCAGACAATGCTTTCGTCAAATCAACTAGTTGAAAAGATGGACTGCACTTTAAAAGAAATGTTGGGTGAGTTAAACCCGAACTGAAGGGAAAATTGCTTTCCAAAGAAAGTAAAAAGAATGTATTGTATTTTAAAGGTTGCCAGAAATATTATGCAACTGTTTAACTTGCATCCTGCAGAATATTCAACATTTTGCAGGGTAATAGGAGGGCTCAGCTCAGAGTGGAGTAATTATCTGCTGTGTGTTTTCAGTGTTCTGCTTAGCAATAGCCCACAAGCAGATCTGCTATGAACACTTGCAGAAGTGACAAATAATTTCTGGAGGTTATCAGCTGAGAGAAGGGGTATTTGTTCTTTTAAACAGCCTTGTGGGATCTTTAGCATCCACCTGCACCACAAAGAACCCAAAATAATACTTAGCAGTATGACTCCCAGTAAGGAGCTCTTGATGTCTTAAGTGCTGTGGAAACATTAATTAATGAATCCGTCCTTACAACACTCTTGGGGGGTAGGCAAGTAAATCCTATTCCTCTTCTGTAGACAAAGAGACTGTGAGGGACAGAAGTTAAGGTCCATCTTTTAAAAGATGTCGAATAATTTGGAGTGCCCAACTTCAGACACCCAGGTGTCTCAGGCTGAGCAATGACAAACTGTGAGACCCAAAATTATGGGAATCTTTTGAAAATATGCATCTTAGGCCCAGATTGACTTGCTCCTAAGTGCCTAAATCTCTTGTGAAAATGAGATGTAGATACCAAAATTAGTTCGGCATTGCAATGGTGAGTGCTGCAGTGCCTAAATACCTTTTAAAAATTAGTGCCTGCATTTTCAAAAGGGGCTAATGACCTCCAGTGCCTCAATTTTTGGGTGCTCAGCTTGAGCCACCTTAAAGGGGCCTGATCTTCTGAGGGTGCATTCTCTGGACTTTCTGAAAATCAGGCCCCTTTAAAATGTCTCGATCTGGTCACGAAAAAATCATCAGTTACTTTTGAAAATGTAGGGCCCACATGTCTCATTGTCGTGTCAAATGAGGGTTATGCTAGGAGTCATTCCTGTATAGGACTAGAGGTTTTACCAAGCCTGAGTTTTGTGGGCTTGATGCAGGGATTGTTTGTGTGGTGTAGCAGAAAGAATCCTCCTCCAATGCTGCTAACACCAAAAACGTAGCTCCTAGACTGGGGTATGTTCCCCACCTATGTGTGTATGTAATGTCCACACCATGGATCTGCCACCCCACTTCCAGCCCTCCCTTAGCTCAAACCAATTCTCCCTCTTCACACTGGAGTGCAATGAGCTCCCCTGTGCAAGATCCAGGATGCTTGGTCCTCCTTTCCTGTGCAGTTGAGCTACAGCAGCTCCACTGAGTCCAGGCCCTTCCACACCCCTCTTTTGGCTGGGGAGTGGGAAATTTGCTCCACAGTAGGTAAATGTATATAAACAGTTACAGTGCAAGGTTTTCAAAAGTGACTCTTGATTTGGGGTGCTTCCATTTTTTGTATTCTTCACTTGAGACACCTCAAAGGGGCCTGATTTTCAGACAGTGCTGACCGCCAGTCTCTGACCATCTGGCTTTTTGAGGTGTCTCAAGCTGTGTTCTGAAAAATTGAGGCCAGCAATGCCTCTCTGCCATGTACATTGGCCAAACTGGACAGTCTCTACATAAAAGAATAAATGGACACAAATCAGACGTCAAGAATTATAACATTAAAAAAACAGTTGGAGAACACTTCAACCTCCCTGGCCACTCGATTACAGACCTAAAAGTCACAATATTACAACAAAAAAACTTCAAAAACAGACTCCAAAGAGAGACTGCTGAATTGGAATTAATTTGCAAATTGGACACCATTAAATTAAGTTTGAATAAAGACTGGGAGTGGATGGGCCATTACACAAAGTAAAACTATTTCCCCATGCTTATCTTTCCCCCGCCCCCCTACAGTTCCTTATATCTCCTTGTCAAGTGCTGGAAATGGGTCGTTTTCATTACCACTACAAACAGTTAGTTTTCTCTCCTGCTGACAACAGCTCACCTTAACTGATCACTCTCCTTATAATGTGTATGGTAACACCCATTGGGTGTGTGTGTGTGTGTGTGTGTGTGTGTGTGTGTGTGTGTCTTCCTTCTGTATTTTCCACTACACGCATCCAATGAAGTGAGCTGTAGCCCACGAAAGCATATGCTACAATAAATTTGTTAGTCTCTAAGTGCCACAAGTACTCCTATTATTTTTACAGAATCACTAGTCACTTTTGAAGATCTTGCCCAGGATATATATCCATGAGTGCAGTACCACAGCATATAAATAAAGGGAAAGTGAATTGAACCGAGTTGGACTCTGGGGTCGAACCAGAAGGAACTGCATTTTCCCCTCCATAATGTAACATAACTGGATCTCACATGTCCTTCATGCAGCACGTCCTTCTTTGTTTAAATAAGAGTTTGAGCAAATAGTTAGGGAAAAAGTATATTTTAAAACATCTAGATGTTCACCTGGACGTTAAGCTGGGGGAAGAAAGTCTGTAAGGAAAGGGGAACCTAATCAACAGGGCAATTCTGCTAATTTTTCCAAAATACCTTGTAGAACTAGCTGTGGGCCAGAGCAAACAGGCATAGAGCTGGCTCTGAGGCGAAACTGTTTGAAGAAATATTTCAATACCTGGAGGTGTGGGTAGCAAACAAGCTTGAGTTAATTATATGCTGCACTAAATAAAAAGAAGGGAAAAATTCAGAGTAAAGCCAAGCAAAACCAAGAAAGCTGTGCCTTTTTATTCACAATTGTTTCCAGGAGCCAGCAAGGGCCGAAAATAGCATTCTGCATACAAGACTCATTTTCACCCACTTCTTTTTCACTTCTGGGCTTCTTGAGTAAAGTGACCATATTTCCCTAATGTGAATCCGAGACACGGGGTAAGTGGCGATGCCAGGCAGCTCGAGCCAGCCACCAGTGCTCAGCCCTGTTGGAAATCAGGCACAGTGACTTGCCTAAATGCATGTAGTAATTTAGTGTCAGAATCAGAACCCAGGTTTTCTGATGCCTAGTCCCATATTCTAGCAATCGGACAATGCTGCCTCCCCAAAGAAACTAAACTTGACATGCACAATAACCACAACTAGCACATGATTTGGACCTCATTCTGCCTCCGTTACAGTGAGCGGTACAGTAAGGTACTACTCAGTGTGAGGGCATTCATGGCAGAATTGGACCCATGATAATACAGGACCTAAGCAAGCTAAAGATTTTGGACAGAAAAATAAGCCTGTTTTTAAAATGTCCCTGTCTGCTATTAGCATTTGCATTTTACAGACGTTTTTATCTAAATGAAAATGTCTACAGAATACTAAGATTCCCCTCCCCTTAAAAAGAAAACCACAATTTTTAGAGGTGTGGGGGGGTTGGGAATCACTGAATGTATTTTAAAAAGCAGTAGCCATGGTAACTGAGTTGCATTCAGTTACTAGGGTAACTGGTGCAGTAATAATGTTTGCTCTAAAGTCAGACAAACCTACTGATGATCTGTTCATTTAAGATATTGTATAGATTGTTGAGCTATTTTTACACATCCAAATCTGTAAATCAGAAAAGCAATTTACTATCTATTAATATGACCAATATACTATATTACTTCCATCTTCAGCAAATGTTTTTCTTTTAAGATTCCTTAGATTCTCACTCTTAGTATTTTTTAAAACTGATTCTTCAAAGTGAAATGGATGATGCATAATAACATTGGGTAGGAATCTTAATCCTGGGAGAAATCTTGAAAAAGAATCCAACCATGAATTCTCCTGAAGTCTTTCAAATTTAAAACAGAGCTTCACATACTTTTTAGCCGGAGACCACAAAGTAGGTTTGGCTAAAAATTTGCTAATGAATTAAATCAATACAATTTGGAATGAATTCTATCTGAAACAATCAATACAAGCTCAGTGATGTACAACAGGCAGGCTGCTAAATTGGTCTAAATAAATTTACAATTGATTTTATGTTTTAAAACTGAATTAGAGCATTTATAGTCTCAATGAATAAGATCAACTACAACTTATGCAAACAAGCATGTTTGTTTGGTTTGCCTTATCTAACACGAGTGGTGAACTTTTTACTTTTTAGAGTTATGTAACTTTTATTAACAAAATAACCTTCAGTATTGCTCAGCACTAAAGCCCATTCTACACTGCAAACAAAACCGTGCCAGGAAAGCGACTTGCAACATAATTGTGCCTTAGATACCTGTAATGAGGCTATTTTTTAACTGTCTATATGGATCTTCGTTACTGAAGTATCTGAATGCCTCCCAAACATTAATGAAGTGTTTGTGTGTGTGAGGGAGTATTATTAGCCCCATTTTACAAATGGGGATCTGAATTTCAAGGGAAGGACACATAATCACAACAATTACTCATTCCTACTCCCCAGTACAGCTAAGGCATTCCTTCCCTCCAGGCTCAGATTGCAACTCCAATTACTTGCCTGATGTTTCCCACTGTGAATGAGTAGGGAAGGGTTGAGCTGTGGGGGGAGAATTGGCTCCCCCTTTCTCCCCAATTTACCAGCAAGAGTAGCTGGCTGAGTGCATAGGCAGGAGAAAACTGCTTCATGGGAAGGAGTGAAGTAACAGGCTCCTCTTCCTGAGCAAGGAGGAAGCAGGGAAGGACTTGATTTGGAGCGAAGTCTCTAAATCCACAATGCCCTTTGGCACAGCTTATGCACCAGCCTTTGCTCAAAGCTGGACCCAATGTCACAATCTAGTCCAATGTGGCTTGTCCAAAGGTATACAGAGAGCCTGCGACAGTGGCAGGAACTGAACCCAGGTGTCTGTTTATCTAGATATTTATATTGCCCATGTCACCCTAGTATTTGTGTGCCTCACAGATCGTGAATTTATCCTTGAAGCACTCCTGTGAGGCAGGGAAGTATTATAATCCCCACTTTACCAATGAAGACCCGAGTGACAATGATTGAGTGACTAGTTAAGTTCACAGGGGAAGTTTGTGGCAAAGGTGGGAATTGAAACCAGGTCTCCTGACACCTGATGTATATAGAATAGATTGGTCCTTAATCATGATTGGTAACAAGATTATTCCAACCAATATTCCAGCATATCTATGAAACATGGGAAGGTCCAGTTAATGTTACAAACTGAAACCAGGTGTGGAACCAGATTTGCATAAAATTGTGTTGTAAGCAGGTTCCTTCAGAGAGTTGCAAGGCAAGCTCTGAGGCTCAGTGACGTGTGTAGTGCTGCAGGACCATGTGGCTAGGGGCCAGAGGTGAGCAAATATAAAGAAGTAATTATGGTAGAGAAGCCTCAAAAGCAGCTGAAGCGAGCAGTGTAGCTAACATGGCTTGTTCTTTGCCTTCTCTCAAGTCTGCAGGAACCTTTCCACAGCAACTCTGTATTGTAGGTGGTTGGGAGGGGTTTGCAAGATTGGGGTGCAGCATGGTTCCCTCAGAACCCCACAGATGTATTTGGGTAGAGATCACAGTTGCCGACTTTCACAATAAGCCGAAAATCAAGCTAATCCCATTTCAAAACAAGCCACTCCCTAAGAACCTCAACACTCTATGTGAGTAGACCCCCGCCCCCCTGCATGCAGTCTGGGACTGTGGTGAGCCCGCTGTGCACCCCAACTCTTCCCCCGCCCCTGCTTGCTGGGAGACAAACAAAAAAAGCTACAAGCCAAAAACTAGCTAACATGCAACTCACAAGCCAATTAAGCCAAAAACAAGCCCAATTTCTGCAGTTTTTTTTTGTGGGTTTGTCATGTCTGGTAGAGATCATGGGAGATAATGATGATCCTAGATTTTAAAAGAACCTGGTTTACTTTCTCCTAGCAATGCATGCATCTAATGCTCATCAGCATTAAGTGACTCTCCTCATAATACGCATCTGTAATGACCACTAGCATGAATCACTCTCTTGTCCTTGCTGCCTGCCCAGTAACTCCCAGCAATTCTCAGTAATGCTCTTCTTTGCATGAACAAGTCCCGGTAGTATTAGCTATAAGTGATCTACTTCATAATATAATAGAGAGAGAGAGACTTTGCTCCAAGACCAGTTTTCTGGCATAATCAGGAATATAAGTGAGCGATCACTCTTAGGAAACTTAGAAATTAAAAATGGGAAAAGGTTTCTTTTGTTCATCTTGCTGCAAATGGGGGATTCTCCCCTAGAGTATATTTTCCTGTAGTATTTAAAGCCCAAAATATAAAGGTTCTACCACTTCCCTGGGAGAGTGTTACACAGCAGAATACACCTAGCTGCCCTTGAATTTAGTCTAATTTTCTCCTTGCTTACTTAAAATCCCATTGTTTCTAGTTATACTCCTTTGTTGCACACTAAATAATTTCTTTTCCTTCTGGTGTCAGTGCCCTTCAGATATCTCCAAAATGCTCTGTTGCCTCCTTAGCCATTGCTTAGCCAAACTATGTATGTTGAGCTGTTTTAATCTTTCTTCCTAAACCAGTCCTCTGGCTTGCAGGTGGTGGTATAGGGTTTTTTTTTTGTTTTGTTTTTGTCATTCTGCCCTGTATTCCCTCCGGTTTGTCAACAAACAAAGGAAGGGATGGTCAAAAGCTTTCCAAAGCCAAACCTGTATTTGAATATAGCTTTTAAAAACAATAAACTAATAGATCATTTATCAGACTGGACATTTCTTGAATGAACTCGCTGTTTAAAAAAAGCTAAAACCAAAACCTGTTGGGCTGAAGCTGAAATGCTACTGTTTTCTTTTTGGAGGAGGTAATTTGTTATTGCACTCACAGACCTATGTTTAAGCTGATAGGATATTATAAGGATTGTACTTCTGAATACCAAGTTTTAAAAAATCTAATTAGTCTGCCAGTTCGCCTGCATTCCAGACCTACTTGACAAACAACCCAAGTACAAGATGTTCTTGTCTGCTGCAACTGATGGATACACGACACTTTCCCCCCCCTCTCCCACCAGACAAGTATCTATGGAGCAAGTGGCTCAGTGGCTTAAAAGTACTGTAGGTGCTATGTAAAGCATTTATTACGATACTATGCTCTACTAAATGGGACAACCTCGGCTTGAATCCCTGACTTGGTTTCTAGGGTTGAGATTTTCAAAGCTACCTAGAGGATTTCTCTCCGTAACTCTATTAGAATTTCATGGGAGATGTGTGGTTTAATTCCCCTAGTGGGCTTTGAAAATCTTAACTTACATGCCTGTTTAGTGGAGATTTGGGAACTTGCTCATGCTCTGGATTTCATTTCTCCCCCATGAAAGGGACTCTGCCAGTAAGGTGGTACCACAGAGGGCAGGAACAGATGGTGGCTGGGTGAGGAGGGGGGGAAAGAGAATGCTGGAGGGGGCTGGCACACTTGCCAGAAGACTGCTCTGATGCATGGCCATGCACTAGCAGCCATGAAAAAAGAGATTCTCCCCTCACCTCCTAGATAAACAGTTTTGGGTTTCCTCTCCACCCTCAACATCATCATTATGAATTTCTTCATTGCTTCACTTTTAAACAGGGCATATCTTAGTGGGTAGAAATTCACATAAACAGAACCCAACCCAACTGGCACTAAGAGGCACTCTAATTAGCACTTGGCAGCAGTGCCAGGGAATGAAAGGGCCCTGGGGAAAGAGAAGGGAAAACTGTAGAACTGGTCCCTGCAGGGCAGAATTGAGGCACGTTTGTTGGGTGTGAAAGCTAGTACTGCTGCGTCCTGTGCTGTACCTGATTTATTAGTAACTGGAAGACTTCAGTCTCAAGGGCTGTCAATCTCTGCTCAGCGTCCCCTTCTGGTGGCCTCATTTTAACCCTATCACCTGCACTCCTGTCCTTGTCTGTTCATTGTTTGTCCTCCATGTTCAATTAAATTCTGTGCTCTCTGGCTCCTCTCTCATCTGAAGGGGCATGGCCTTTCATTCTGCTAGGCTCCTCCCACCATTCCACCATTAAAATAGGCTGGCATCCTCCATGAGTATTCAATTCCCCTTAAAAAAAAAAAAAGTATGAAGAGAAAACCATCTAGCAGGCATTGAGCTATTATTCCAACACTAAGGCCATCCTGCCTTACAGAGGGAGCTGCCATTTCAAAGGTAGCACATTTTCTAGAAGATGAAATAGGCATTTTGTCAGGAAATAATTATAAGAAATTATACCAAAGAAGTATAAAGCAGTCTTTGGGGTATATCAAAACATCTAAAGAAGGGACAAATTGGTTCATAGCTAGCTTTAACTCTGGGAATCAATCTCATGTTATCAAGTGAATTGTCAGTAGCTGCTGTGAGGTGTCTAATGGCTCTTTGATATCCATACTGCAGTCTAAAGCCTGGAGCCTGCCAGTTGTTCCTCACAGGCAGCCCCCTGGGTCTTTGTGCAGGTGAAGGGGTCCACCTGCACAGAACAACTTGCAGGATCAGGTCCCCAACACATTGGTTATGTGGCTAGAAGCTTTAGTATTTGTGTTCTAAGACTGAAGTTTAAGGGGCACCTATGCTAATAAAGCCAACAAAATAGGACTGTCAAGTGGCTGCAAGTGGTGAGCATTCTTGGAGTCACTGTGTACAGACAGGACCTTCGTTACCAGTTGTGATTTTCTTTCTCAATTCTTTCATGGGGCTTGATCCTGAACCGTGCCATTATGGAGTGGTGTATCTACATGCACAAGGCAGAATGTGATGAGGAGAACTGAAGAACCTGATCCTATATTAATGAGATTTCTGCCACTGAGAAACCAAAGAACTACTGTCTAGAAGCCAGAATGGGGCCTAAGACAGGAGAATGTAGCATAATTCCTCATTCACATGCTGAGGATCAGAAGTGCCCATTCTTCATATATCAGAGGGGTAGCCGTGTTAGTCTGGTTCTGTAAAAGCAAGAAGTCTCTAAGGAAAAGGATAAATGGACACAAATCAGACATTAGGAATGACAATATACAAAAACCTGTAGGAGAACAATTCAACCTCCCTGGCCACACAATAGCAGATCTTAAGGTGGCCATCCTACAGCAAAAAAACTTCAGGACCAGACTTCAAAGAGAAACTGCTGAGCTCCAGTTCATCTGCAAATTTGACACCATCAGCTCAGGACTAAACAAAGACTGTGAATGGCTAGCCAACTACAGAACCAGTTTCTCCTCCCTTGGTTTTCACACCTCAGCTGCTGGAACAGGGCCTCATCCTCCCTGATTGATCTAACCTCGTTATCTCTAGCTTGCTTCTTGCTTGCATATATATACCTGCCCCAGGAAATTTCCACCACTTGCATCCGAAGAAGTGGGTATTCACCCACGAAAGCTCATGCTGCAAAACGTCTGTTAGTCTATAAGATGCCACAGGATTCTTTGCATTCTTCATATATACCCTGCCCATTTTTTCTTTTTATTCTTGCACTTTGAAGAGTAGAGGCCTGATCCTAAATCCATTGACTTCCACAGGAGTAGGATTATTCCTAGTGCCAAAGCTCACTTGTGCCCACATTTAACCTCTGATGACATTTGCACTGAGCATAACAATCTTGTGCGCTTTGCAAAGACTTGAAGGATCAAAGCTGTGGCATGGTAGGATGCAGTCCCTTCAAATCTACACCCATATCTACTCACATATGGATCCATATTATTGGTGGCAACTTTATAGGTCTTGGATTTTGGTTCTGGATACTCAGCCCAATCTATGCTCTTTTTTTTTTTTTTAAAGGATGAAGCAGACATATAGCTGAGTAAATCCTCACCCTCACCAGCTTCCTACAGCACATATTTTATTCTAAAACTAGGAAAATCTGCAGCCTTTCCTTTTCCCCAAAGATATAACAATGGGTGCAGAAGGTCAGACTAGATATGACCAGCTGCTCTTTGGCACTGGAGCGCTAAAAGAATATAAATAAATAAATTAAAATTAAAGCCATAACTGACACGAAAATTGGCTTAACACTTAACATGGTTTTTACCCTTTTAAAACAAGTTCCTAGTCTGTATTTCAAATAATCACATGGGATACTTTAATTTGACATATTCTAAGTAAAATATCTTTGGTTGAATCCTCTGATGGGATAGCTCCATAGATGTGACCATCCTTGACTTCAGTGGAGCTACACCCTTTTACACCACCTGAGGATCTTGATATACTTTATTTTGCCCCATTTGTGGTATTTGTTTACCCCAGGGGTAGGCAACCTATGGCACGTGTGCCAAAGGCGGCATGTGAGCTGAATTTCAGTGGCACTCACGCTGCCCGGGTCCTGGCCACTGGTCCGGGGGGCTCTGCATTTTAATTTAATTTTAAATGAAGCTTCTTAAACATTTTAAAAACCTTATTTACTTTACATACAACAATAGTTTAGTTATATATTATAGACTCATAGAAAGAGACCTTCTAAAAATGTTAACATTTATGACTGGCACGTGAAACCTTAAATTAGAGTGAAAAAATGAAGACTCGGCACACCACTGCTGAAAGATTGCCGACCCCTGGTTTACCATTTGCACTCCATTCGTCTGGCACCATAAAATTAGACTTGTTGGTTTTGCTCTTTGATCAAGTCCCTCAGAGCTATTTGTGAATAAGCACCTTCATTTTCTGTTTTTTTTGCACAGAATCTACTGCACAGTCTGTCATGGTTATAGTTTTCAATACTGACACTCCCCAGAATCTCAAACACATCACTCAGACTGCTTATCAGATGGCTACAAATATTGACTTTTTACATCACCTACGATGGGTTTTGTTGATCTTTAAAAAACAACCCCCCCCCCCACACACACACACTACCCCATAAAGTTATAGGAAAGTTTTCGGTGGCTGACAGGCAATTTAGCACTGAGGGTTTCGCTGCTCTTCTTTATTTCCACAACAAGCTTTTGACTGGTTTATTTTTTACAGCTAACATCTCTGAAAATCTACTCACAATCGTGTACCAAGCTTAGGGCCAAACTGAGAGCATATGTTTGCAGAAACCGTTCCACTAGCTTTGATGGGGCTGGACCCGACAGAGTTTGACCCTTTTCCCTCCCTTCCCATTGCTTGTTGATCCTTAAATCATAACGTGGAGCAAAGTAATGAAGTGGTGAACTTCCTGAATAACAACGTCCAGGTGAAAAACTTTCCCCCCTCCACATAATCCCACAAAGTTATGTTTGTGTTCTTAGTGTAATTAATGTAAATGTATACTACTAAGTGATGCTAATAATTTTGGTCCTCTTCTCATTCACTCCCTTCATCCCATAGGCCCTGTTTTTGCAATTGTATCCACTAATACAGACCCTTATGTCTGTGTGTATCTCTGTCAGAATCTATGGGACTCTGCAATGATGCATTCATCCATCACAGTGGATCAAACCATTCCGCTTTTGTCTTTCAGACTTGATCATTTGTTCTTTTTGTCGGGGTTAAGGTATGGACAAGTGGTAGTGATGAAAAACGTGACAAACAAACGCCCCAAATTATTAAATGAAATAATAATAATAATATCTAGCTCTTATATATCATGTTTCATCGGTAGATCTCAAAGCACTTTACAACGGAGATCAGTATCATTATCCCCATATTACAGATTGGAAGACTGAAGTGCAGAGGTGAAATTAAAGGATTTTTCACTATTGCGAAACATCCATAAATTTCCAGACTGAAAAAAATTAAACCCTAGAAATTTTCAGACAGCTGAGAAAAATATCGCCAATAAGGAAACATGAATAATGAAAAACATGTTTTTACCCAGTCCTAGATCTAATGAAGAATATGGATGAACATTCAGGCAACAATGAGCATGATTCATAAATCAGTTTCTCTTTCTCTCTCTCTTTTTTTCCCTTTTGTAGCGTGGGTAAGGAAAGAATTCTTCCACATGGAAGTAAGCAAACAAGTTCTAAATGGCAGAATAGTGTGGTCAAGATGCCAGGACATCTGCGCTGCATTAAAGATGCAGTTAACTATTCAACAAAGAAATGCAAATACCAGCCTAATGGGTTTTATCTTATTATAGAACATTTGGGCTGAAGGCCATCCAAAACGAAAGAGGTCTAGTCCATGCTGTCATTAAATTAGTCAGAAGACTCTCTGAAGCACCTCTAAAGGATTCAGCCTCCAAATATCACAGTGCTAGCTGTTTTATTCTGTCTATTACATTTAAAAATTAAATTAAATACTTAGGCTCCCCAATGCAGCCAAAAGGTCTTGTTTGGCAGCATGTCTGGAGTAGTACATCATCGCAGTGCTGATGCTTTAATGGCGCAGTACTTAGAGGCGTGGTGAGGGCTAAGGGAATGGCAAAAGAATTGATGTTCACGTTACATTTTTAATTTGTGGGTTATGTTTAACTAATTTAAGGATCTTGAAGAACAAAACAGCCTATTAAAACATGGGCTTTACTTCAACTGATATCCTCATGATGGCTCTGATTTATCGCAGCATTTGCCATGTGCTTATGTCTATCAGAATTCAGCAAAGAATTGTATGTGCTTAAGACCCATTTAAGTGAATAGTCTCAAGCACATGCTTAAAAGTAAGTACATGCTTAACTGTTTTGCTGACTCGGGGGCTATGAGCCTAATTTTAGTAGGCTTTACTCATGGAAAAGTGTTGTTACCTTTGGTGGAAGTTGTGCCTGCATATGGAATGCAGGATTAGACCATATGTAAAACAAGGTAAAGTAAGGCCCTGGGAACTGGATGATCCATTCTTACCTTGGAAGGTTGTTCCGTTAACTTGGACAGGTAGATAGACAAACAAGTCTTGCTTATCTCAGAGGTCTGTGCTTAGAGTACATATGCATAAGCCAATGTTTTATTGACCTTAAGAAGGGAAAAGTAGCCTAACATTTTATAATCTGTTTTTGAATATTTTGAGCACCCTCTCTTTGGCCAACTTGTAATGTACAAGGTGGGGCAGACAAACAAGTGGGAACCTTTCTTTTCAAAGTTATTTCTTTCCACTCACTTATTATTGTAGCAACTAGGGCCCCAACAGAGATAGGAACCATGATCTGCTAGGCACTGTACAAACATAGTTAGCGTTCCTGCCCTGAAGAGGTTACAGTTTAAAATGGCAAGACAGACAAAGGAAACATTATCGCTCTTATACTATACCAGCATATGTAAAGAAGTACAGCCCCTTTAATAGTGTATGCAGCTACTAGGTTACTTTTGTTTCTGGTATAGCTATTCCTGTAGCTATTCCTGGAGGGGAATCACTGTACTGATATACACATTTCAGTTGGCATAACTGTACCCCCATTGGGGCTTTTACTAGCCTAATTACTCTAGTTTAAAAAAAAATCACACTTTGAACGAAATAGTTACATTGGTAAAGCTTTTAAGTGTAGACCTGGCCTAAGTGACTTGCCTAAGACATTCTTGGTCTTTGGTCCTTTTTTTTTTTTTTAAACCCAGTTTCTCTTTGGTAGAAAATGCTATCATGTCACTGTAAATTGATGACATCATGGCGGACGTTGTGGCCAGACAGTGGAATGGCTGTCAACCTTTACATTGAGCTTTCTTCATTGAATGTAGAGTAACCAATAGCTTTCTCTCGTCTCAGATTCTTGTCAACACATCTGACTGAGTTACAGTGCATACAAAGTTTATCCTTTCCAGCCCTAATCAAGTAGCTGCATTCTGGAGCAGCTGTTGGAGTGGTACTCTAAACAGGTAATTGAAGGTGTCAGGGGAGGGTGAAAGAACCATCTGTACGTAATGCACTGGATGTATGTTGGCGATGGGTGAACCTGCAAAGATTTGGCAGTTCATTGGGGATAGATACATGCTTCCAAAGTAGCCAAAGTCCTTGGGCAAACCCAACATGGATCTCTGGACATCCCTGGTAATATCTGCTGATATGGAAATCTTCTAGTTTCCTGTGAGGACAAAACTGAAGGAAAAGGCATTCAGCATCATTTGTATTGATAGCGGGTTACAAGAGTTTGTAACACAATCCTTCCAAGCCATGGCTAGAATTGTCCCATTGCCCTAGCTCAACAGTCAGTTTGATGAGCAAGCTTATTTCTGCAGGCTGCCTGGAAGCTCATTGGTTTCAAGGATGGACCACGAGAGAGGCCGACCTCACATGGTCAGAGATACTGATTGGTTTTGGACAGAGGGCGAAAAGCCACCCTTCCAGACTCCACTCCTGACTCACATACCAGATCCTGAGGGTGCCCAGCCTTGTGAGCAGAGTCTACAACCAACCACCATAGTCTGATGTTTGCCAGGGCAGCCTAAACTTCTGAGAAAAATAATTATCTATGTGGACATTGAAATCGCCAAACACTATCAGCTTTGGTGACTCCAGTGCCACTGTAGTGACTGAGGAATCCAATCAGTCAAAATGGCTCTTTGGAATTTGAGCAGGGCAATCTAGACTCTGTCCTACAGCCACACAAACCCTAGCCTATCCCCAATATTGTCATTTACACAGCTTTAGGACAAGATATCCCCGGTGCCCATCTGGAGACAAATGCACTAGCAGCAGCATTGCAGAGTCATTCTGGCTAGTTTTGGTTATACATGCAACGTCTGAGGCCTTATCTCATGTCAAGTTACAGATGGTGTTTGCTGTTATTAGCTGCCAATGTTGTGTTCAAAAGCATGAAGCAAAAAGGCAGAAACTTATTCCCCAATGCCCTGCCTTCTCAAGAATTATTACAAGGCATGAACAAAGAACCAGGATTAATCCTCTTTGTCTCAGTTCATGCATGTTGCACCAATTAGTGCATGATATCATCATCTTATCTTGTCTCCCCTGCCCACTACCACAGGGTCAAAGGGAACTCTAGCTCTCACAACTATTATTCCCCCATGTGCTCCACATTCCCTGCACGTAGCAGCTTTGCACATCTTTTTTTTTTTTAAACTAGCATCAGACTGTCATTGAAGGGGACATAACTGCTGCAGTGGAGTGCAAAAAAAAAAGGGGGGGAAAAGGAATTCCCTTTGTAGGTTGCAAAATCCACCTTAAGCAGCAACCAACCACCAGTCCTCAATCTGCCCATTCCCTTTCTACAACATTAAGATTATCCCACATGAACCCACAATTTATCATTTTTCATGCAGCCTACTTAAAATCTCCAGCTTCCTCCCAACAGCCTATACATGTCAATAAAAAACCTGCAGCAAAATGAAAAGTGTAGGAGAAGCCTGAAATACATTCAGTATCCAAAAGAATTCTGTATGAGTTGTACTATTTATTATTGCACTTAACTCTCACTTCTAATTTTCCTTGAAGCAACTGCAGAATTACCAGTGCTTCAGTATGGGAATGCCAAGGAACCAGGGAGTGCAAACAGGGAGAGCCTTGCTGCAGAATTTAGACACAGATTGCTGCCGAATACATGGGAGAGGGGTTTGATTATGCTGTAGTGCAATAAGTAAATCCAACTGAAGTGGAATTTGTAAATAAAAGTAGTCCTGGACCCTATCCTGTTTTTCAATAATGGAAGGATAATGCAGCTTTTCTGGCCACAGCTGCATATGGTTTCCATGTTCAGTTTTAGTCTGGCTTCTTGGCAACAAAACAAACAGCAGTTAATTGTATATATGTCCTTTCTGCTTAGTAGCCAGTCATTTCAGAGACTATTACCCGAAACACATTTGTAATAGTATGACCTTTATCTCCATCTCTCAGTACAACACAATATCGTACCAGCTATCACTGTGTTGTGCAAGTGCTCTCTTGCGGGTGTTCCCTATCATGATTGGGATAAAAAGATATTGAGAGGCAGAGAAGTTTTCTCTGTGTGTGTGTTTAAAAAAAAAAAAAAATGTTCTTTAATAGAGACCTCTCCAGCACTTTGGATTATTTTTACTACTGTATATTACTATGTTACTTCCAGTAGTTACTTTTCTTTTTATTTGGCTTGCTCACTGCTTTATTACGAATGAAGGACTTTTCAATATTGCTACTCGCCTTATGGTATGGCAGCAGGGAGCAGCTTTTCAGAGAACAATGGTGAGCATGTTATATGGGTTGCCAGGTGTATGCATGAAAGTACCTTAGTGCTTATGTCACTGTTTAGAGTTGTACAGCTGCTAAACAAAACACAGTAACTGCGGTGTTTTTGTTGTCAGAAAGCTGAACTGAAACTGAGCATGAGAATCGTATGCAGTTTTGGCCAGAAAAGCTGCATTATCCTATAATATAAATAAACAGGATAGAACCCAATACTGCTTGGATTTAGTTATTACACTACAGCATAATCAAGCCCCCCACTACTCTGAAGCAATCTGTGCCTACATTTTGCAGCAAGACACTCTCTGGTTCTCTGGCACTCCCATGCTACTTCTACAGCACTAGAAATTTTGAAGTAGCCTCAAGGAAAATTAAACAGTGAGAGCTTTGTTTAAATATGGATTTAAGTACCTCAATGAATAATATAACCAATACAGAATTGTTTGTTTTGTTTAACTGTTAAACAAAATTGTTTTATTTCAGGCAGCTTCTACATTTAAAGAGAGACAACTGGGTGCCTTAAAATCTGAATCCAGTAAAGGAGTAGTAAGGATGTTGCTCAATGTTGTAATGGTGCTTTGTATGTTCAAAGAATTATATGGACTAATTGATGCTCACAATGTTCCTTTGAGGTAGCTGGGTAAGTACCATTACCCTCATCATGTGCATGAGAAAATGGAGGCAGAAAGGTCAAGTGACTTGGCCAAGGCCACACAGCAAGTCAGTGGTAAAGCCAAGATAGCATGAATTCCCAACCCTCTATTTTTTTCCTCCAGATCACACTGTGTTTCAAATAATAGCTGGTTTAACACCAGGGAGCTAGACCTGTGGAGTTTAAGTATAGACAATATGTTACCTGGGGTCTTTCAGAACCCAAAGCAGCGGTAACTTAACTGTTTCTCTCTAGGTGGTTTCAGGAATAAATCAATGGAAACACAGTGCTTCTGTCTGATAAATGACTCATACAAGCAAGCATGCTCTTATCTAACACTACTGTTTATTAGATATTACGCACGCGCACACACACGCGCACGCACACACACACACATGGAATACGTTTAGGACATCCCAGATCTAGTTGCCCACTGTCTGAGATGGTTCTGGGTGATCACCAGCTGGGCTTCCAGGATCTCTCTTTCTGGCCAGATGATGGGGAGTATAAATGTCAGCTCTTTGCCCTAAGAAAAGGTCCCTTGGACTTCTCTGAGGTATTAACTTTTACCTTTTATAGCTCACTCTAACAAAGCATATAACTTATAGTGACTCCTAGTGGGTCAGCATAATAACCTCTACTAGGTCACCTATTCTCTTAATTTCAATAAACTACTCAATTCAAAAACATTTCTAGTCAAAACAACACTATGTTGGGGCACCTAAAATCATTTCACTCACTTTCTTCCATAACTTTCTGTCCCATGCTCCCATTCTGATTAGCAAACTGCAAGTAGGCTGCTGTCCGACCTTGCCTCACAAAGGCCTAAGATTATTCCTTGCTATGTGGTATTTGGTTTTCAGCTGCCAGTGATTGAAAATGCAAAATGGCTGACTGCAGTTACTGTCAAATTCTGGGGTACATGCAGAAATGTTAAATTCCCAGGTAACAAGTAAGATAACCTAATACAAGCAAAACATCCTTGGACTGGCTCATCAGCCATACCTGGAGTCACAGGAAAGTCACAAAAGCAGAAACTATCATAGAGAGTAATCAAGTCACAAGAGGCAAAATAGACCCTCCTTACAGAAAGTTAAGGACCTGTGTGCTCTATAAGGTCAATAGATTCCCCTACAACAGCAAATGATGTAGTCACAGTTTAAGCAATCCGGCCTTTTTCTAACTAACTCTGCATTGTGTAAATATAGAACAAGCACTGTAAGTTCTGGAGCTAGTATTTCATAGAAATTGCCCTGCTATGGACAGCAGCACATTCTAGCACAATATCTAATTTCCCATGATTATTACATTTCTCCTGTGCAAGACACCCTCAAGCATTTGCTACGTGGGTTGCAGAAGCACAACTGAGCTGTGGATTATGAACTCTGGATATTTATTTTTTTAATTTAGTTTTTGGCTTGTAAGGGAAGTCCACTTAGTAGAAGCCTGAAAGGTTTGCTTTTCCTGTTGCGATTCCATTTCCTGGACCCTTGTAATCTGAATTGCTTTTATAAGCCATTTCCCTTAACTAGCACTGCTCCGTTATCATCTGACACAGTTTGGCCTGCTTCAATAAGATCTTTTGCCTATGTAAGAGTAAGTTCAGGCAATAGGCTTTCATGTGTTTATTTGCACCATACTCTGCTTCTTCTATCTGGCTTCTAAGTATCTTATTTTTATCAGTAAATGTACAGTCTTCTAGAATATACAGTCATGGTGTATTTTCTGCCTGCCACAAGACTGCTATTAGTCGTATATTCGCCAGCCTGCAATACACATAAGCCATTATGTTATGTGCTGCTTGATGGTGTAAACTATACACATGTTGAAGCATTTCTAATTAACTTGCTGTCCAACAGCTGGTAGATTAAATGAAGATATGAGGCATCTTACTACCACTTCTGCCTTTTCATTATTAGTAGTATCTGTATTACAGTAGTGCTTAGAGGCCTGGGGAGAGGGCCTCACTCCTAGAGTACCCTCTCTTGGCCTCATGCAGTGCCACCATTGCATCTCTGCCTCAGGTTCCCTGAATAAGGGTTTTAATAAGTCCAATGAGGCTTGTATAGTGAACAACACCCTTTCAGATAGCTAGTTTATTCAACCCCAATGGCGGAACGTCACAAGAACAGACCTCCCCATCGGTGTCTCTAGATGGAGGGAGAAGAAGCTTAGTCAACCCTAGTTATGTCCAAGGTCTAGTCTATCAACCCCAGTTATGTCCAAGGTCCCTTACCAGTGAGGTCTTCATGACCCAGAACCCTTTTCTGGAGTCATGCACTAGCTGGGGGAGGTACTCTCCTCTTGAATCAAGGTCCCCACAGAGGCCAAACCATGATGATCCTTCTTCAGGATAGCATATAATCCCTCTTTTTCCAGGATTTATGCTGTTGCTTGGCGAAGTCTTTCATGGCAGCCACGTTTCTCTGAGGCTTAGCATTCAGAGTCTCTTGTTTTTCTGAAACTCTCCCACCCAGGAGCATTCTTCCTTGGTTTCCTTTGTTGATGAGCCCCCCTGCCAGCAGCTTCCTCCTGAGAAGCTTTCTCTATAGGAGCTTTCGCCTTATTCTGGGAACTGTTCCTCTCCCCTGGAGTCTCTATTCTCCTAGCTAGGCCCCAGTGGGAGCAGCTTCCTTTTATCTTGCCCAGGTGCTTCTCTGACTACTTAACTGCCCCTTCCAGGAACTCAATGCATTAACTGGTCCACGGTGAACCTGAGTTGCCTCATTTTTCCCTTATGGAGCCTGTCACAGGTGGGCTGAGCCCCTGACTCCTTCAGAGGACTAGCTACCCTCCCACAGGCCCCATCAAAGGCTGATGCTCCATTGTACAGCACTAGGCAGTATACATACACATATGCTGAAGACTCCCAATCTAAACAGAGAAGAGGTGGGAGGGAACACAGAGGCATAGAGAAGCAGTGATTTGCCTGAGTTCACACAGCATGAGGTCTGCAGTAGAATCAGGATTAGAACGCTGGGTCTCCTGACTGCTAGCTTAGTATCCTATCTACCAGAGTATGGTGCTTTCTGATGTTTGAAGCCAATAGGAGTTTTGCTATTGACCTCAAAAAAAGCAGTAGCAGGTCCTTAGTTCTCTAAGCAGAAGCCTCTTTTTTTTGGAGATGAAGGTCCTGGGTTGAGCTATCTGAGCCAAAACTTAAAAATTGTTGAATACAGATCTGAAGCCATCACTTTGCTTAGAGGGAGAGATTGAACTGTGCTCCATCTCTGAACCTTGCTTTTAAAAAATCTGCAGTATATTCTTGTCTGTCTGACTTTGGAAGGCATTGGGCCTATTCTCCTCTCCTGGAGCTGACCTTGATTAGCTACATCAAGGTAAAAACTACTTGTGTCTTATCTTGATGTAAAATCCTAGTGCAGACAACTATCTCAAATTAGCTGTGTCAGTGTCAAATTACCCCTTTCTGCAACAAAGACAAAGCCTCAATCTCTATGCTGTGTGCTTTTGCATGGATGGTTATGCTGCCAAAGTCCAAATGCGGGACAAGTCTGACTCCAAAGAAAGGACCTAAAGAGGTGACACTTCACACTAAGCGTGTATTTATAAAGTATTAATAAATGATTAATAGATGTTTTATTAAATGGTGAATTAATTGTTATAGATTATAGAATCCAGTAAATTGCTTATTGATCGAAGCCATGCCTATAATGCCTTCTACTGACATGATTGTAACTAGCTATACCTTACCCTACTCATGTCTGAAACATGCTTATGACATGTATTAATTCTTTATAAACCCTTTAGAATCCATTTATAAATGTACTCTTGACTGAAAAATAGTAGGAAGCTTTAAACAATTGAGGATTAATTTCTTTCCCAGAAATGACGTTTTGTAATAGTCTTGGTGTCAGGAATCAGTGTTTACAATGCAAGTACTTGAAAGTAGCAAGGAGTGTGGGCTAACACCAAATGTAGGCAGTAAAGGGATAAATTGGAGTCTAAAATAACAATACTTTGCCTGTATTTATTGCTCCTTTGGACCAAGGATCTCAAAGAATCTTACAGACTAATGAATGAAGCCTCACGCCACACCTGGAAGCACTACAAGTCCTCTTTTGCAGATGGGGGCACTCAAGGCACAAAAAGGGGTAAAGGGCCAGATTTTCAAAAGAGTTTATCACCCTTCACTGGGACCAAATTCTCAAAAACCCTCAGCACTCTCATTGTGACACTTACGGCTAGATTGTCAAGCGTGCAGCGCCCAATACACTGAGCTCTGCTGAAAAGCTGGCTACTTATTTTGATCCCTAAGTGAAAGCTGAGTTGCTTTGAAAATCTGGCCCTCATTGTAGGTAACTGAGTCCTTTTGAAAATTCTGGCCTTATCAAAAGTCACACAACGGGGACAGAATTTGGATTAGAGTTCAGTTGTGGGTTTATAGCTATTGTGGCTGTTTTTTAAGGAGCCTATGGGAGTTAGGCAGCTGATGCTCATTGAAACTCCTTAAGGTTTCTTTGAAAATTCAGTCCTTTACCATTAGGGCATGCTGGGCATTTGGAAGTTGTAGTCTGCATTGAGCACCTTTGGAATAATGATTGGAGAAATCAGAGTCATCTGTTAAATCCTTCTGTACTCATGCTGGGTTTACCGTATAAGTTCTAAGCAGGTAATTCTCAAACATCTTCCTCTAAGGGTTCACTGGGCCAGGAATAGAATTAGCAGACAGTAGCTCCCAATATGTGATGAATGATTGAGTGGTTTATCAACAAGGGATTTCAATTTCCCATGTCAGAATACCTACTTTAGACAAAACCTGTTCTCCCTTGATCCGTGTGGGTAACTTCAATTAGCATGACGGGGAGTTGTGTGTGTGCATTAGAGGGAGAGAATGTCCTAAGGTCTTCAGAACTGTCATGAAGGAAGCGTCAGAGTGCCCAAAGAAGCAGAATGCACAGAAGGGGATCTGGAATAATGGTTAACTAGAGCTGGCAATTTTGTGCAGAAAGAGGCATGAGTGCAAAAAAAAAAAAAGTCAAGATTATAAACTATACCTTAAGCCCTGCACAAAATACATGATAGAATTATTTACCTCGCTGATTCAACCTCATTCTTCCCCTTCCTCCGCCCTGTTATAACTGTAAACATGTCCTTTGAGGGCAGCACTCCTAACTGGCTTGCACCTGTCAGATTTCCCCTTTCTACATTCCCTACCTTTCCTTTCAGCTATTTGAGTTCTCATCCAGGGCAAATGGTACTCTCACCTTCTCGTGTTGTTTCAAAATGCCAGGGACTCAGGATATGCTGCAGGCTCAGGGTGTGATCCAAAGCCAATGTGTTGGAGCCAGTGATTTCAGGGGCTTTGGATCAGAACTTATTGCTTCATAAACTGATAGCTAGGTTGGGGACTCTTTCTTCTGCACCGCACTGAGCAAGCATAGCTGCTGGTCACCGATTTATTTGTTTTTATAAAATATTAGTTGATGTAGCTATAACAATAACAATCTATCTGGCTTGTACAGAGAAAATGTGGAGGGAAGTCATTAAAAATAATCTTCCACCCCATTTTGCTAGAAGGGCAAAGAGAATCAGCTGTAGAAATTGGACCTTGCAGAGGATACATGGAGAGCTCCAGCTGAACTCTCTATTACCTTTGGAGCACCACCCCACCAGACTGTTCCTAACCTCAGTGATGTCTCTTCTCAGCCACAACTTCCCCACCTCTCAGGAAATTGTCCCTGATTTTGATGGCTTCAGAAAGTCTCTGACCTTCTCCAGTCTTCAAAGGCTACTTCCTGAAGTGAAGAGATCTCATGGCTATGGCGACTGGAGCCAAAATCCACAGCTCTGGGGGCAGTTTACATACTAGTCATTGTTGCAAGTGGGACTGAATGTACTTAATCCTCCACTCCATCTCTTCAAGGGTAGACTGGCAGTGCTCACATACACACATCAATTGGTATTTTGCTTTGGCCTTCCAAGTAAAAATAAAGATAACAAATCAAAATAACGAGGAGAAAATAATTGCTTTTTTTTTCTCCGTGCTATTCATATAAATGTTGCAGTTTAATACATTTTAGAGGAGGATTTGGAAAGCTTTCAAAAGCCAGTATTGAAGTTAGATCATCCCTCTAGATAGCTCTCAAAGCAGCTGTTACTAGAGTGCAGATGAATAACACTAAGAATGTCTTCTAATTAGGTTCAAGTTTATCACTGTTCTATCTTACTATATTTCACCTCTGTATTAAATGCTTCATCAGAGTAATAAGGGAAAAGGGAGCAAGCAATCATTTATCTATTGAGCACATTTTTTGCCTAATTATGTGGTACGAGTGACTATCAATACAGGAAAAATTCACTCCAGCAACAACTTTCTCAAATCTACACCTGTCTCCTAAAGAAACCAACTTACTTCTTGGAGTTTGTATCTGTTTCAATAAAATATTTAGATTCTAATCCTCCTTGCACTTGCAATGTAATTGACTCCAATGGAATAGATTTTGTCACTTAATATGTGTAATCATACCTAATAACTAATCAGATACACTTAATGTTACAGTCAGATTTCATACTCAGTTGTCTAAAACTGTGCTAGGTAAGAAATGCATGGTGCAGCACAAACCCATATTTGCACAGGCAAAATAGGGATTTACACATTCAAGTACCCACCTGCATTCTTAATTACCCGCCTGCATTTGTAATTACCCAGCAGGAACAAAAGCCTGCACATGCACATGATTCTGGTGCATGTAAACAGTGAATTAACTTTTTTTTTTAAAGCTGTAGAAATTAGGCATCAATGTTTGAAAGTGTCTCTTTTTAAAAAAAAATTCTTTCTGTTGTTCTTAATGAGGATTAAAAATTGACAAATTAAGTACAACAGCCCCTCCCCACCACCCAAAAATTATTAAACAGGCATGGAATAGAAAAGCATGTTCAGAATCCTTATGATACATAAAAGATTTGCAAACTGGTTTTTGACTGTGTCAAGTTTAAGGGCCTGATTTTCAAAGGGTGGGCCCTCAATATTTTCTGAAAATTGGGCTTTTTTGCTTTTGCTTTTTTTATTTTATTTTTAATGTCTGAAGCTGGGCACTCAAAATCACAAGTCACTCTTGCAATTTCTGGCCAAAGTGTTTCTACAGTTATGCAAGTGAAGGGAGAAAATATACCTCAGCTCCCGGTGTGTGAAATATAGGCCAGTGCAAGCCATTGTATTATTCTTTTTCTTTGAATGTTTAAAATGCACTATCCAAACTAAAAATGTTGTCCCTGGTAATATATTGCATTAAGGAAATTTAATAAATGCATAGATATGCTCCAGAAATTTAAACTGAGAATAGATCTGGTCAAATTTTTTTTAAAAATGTTGAAATTGTTTGTTTGTTTGTTTTTGCAGGATTCCAAATGGACCTTTTAATTTTTTTGCTAAGCTTCTAATCATGTTTATTGGCAACTTTATTGCAATGGTTATCAAAATGTATTGTTTACTGACTCTGGGTTTGCAGTAAATGAACAAATATGGTGATTTTGGTAAACAATTAACCATTTAAAAACATCAGTTTTTTTTTTGCAAAAATGTTCATTTTTGAAAGGACTTTTTTTTAATGAAAAATGTTTTGTCTGAAAAATTTCAACTGAGATAGGATGGAGGGCAAATGAGGCACACTGGGCCCATTATGTGTCATTGCTCAGGCAAAATCCCTACTGAATTCACTGGGAGTTTTACCTGTTGAATAATGGGTTCAAGTTTTGTGATCCAGGTCCTCAGTTGGTGTATATCTGAGTTTTATTGCATTTTCTTTGAGAGATCACTGCTTCAAAGGGCATCCCCGTTTAATACAAATTCTGTTCTGATTTCATCCAGTTTTCAACACCCAGTTAACAATCTAGTAAATTTTTCTGAACATGTAACGTAAACCTGGTGCTGACAGCTTCCGAATGCCTCTCTAATTAGGTAGCAGGTGCTGCTTTGGGCAGAAATGGGGAGGGTGTCGAAGGCAGATCAGAAGCTTGTCATATTTTTTGAAGTACATAATATGTAATCCGTAACTACTCAAAGATCTATTAGATACTACAGCAGTTCTGCTGCTGTAGACTAACATTGTTAGACTTCACATTTACTTCTGTTTATGATTCTTCTACTTTATAATTCAAAATGTATCTTGAAGTTTTTACATGGATAATACTGTCCTTAAAGTCAGAGGAGTATTTTTATACTGTGCACAGATGGGCTCAACCTAACCTGCCAGACTCTGAGGAAGTTTGGATTCAGATCCATGACCTGGAGTTTGCAGCATCTCTCTCTGATGGGCTGAAATGTAGATCCCAAAATACCTAAACTTGGAAAAGTTTTTCGCTCTGCATCCAAATTTGATGACTTGGCTTTATCTGCATGAAGCCTGCATTTCTTCTACTACATAGATAAAGATTCTCCCCAAGGTAATAGAGTTCAGGAAATGAGTTGTTCTTATATATATATATATATATCTATATATATATATATATATATATATATATATATATATATATATATTTTTTTTGAGTGTGGCCCCATACACCATTGTTCTACCCAAGCAAGCATTTCAAAACTAACATGCATCTACTTTAAAAGTAACCTGCATTTATGCCCTTTCCATGCTCTGTGTAAAGTTCCATCCATCTGAGGAGCTCAAAGTCCTTTGCAAACACGGACAAATTAAATCTCCGAATACTCAAGTGAGGTGGGTTGTATTTATCCCCACTTTACACATGAGAAATTGAGACACAAAGATTAAAGTTGATGTTTTCAAACCTGGGTCCCCAAAGTTAGACACCTAACAGCAACTTTAAATTGATGATCTGAAATGGATGGCAGCTGCAAGTGTGCTCCACACTTCTGATCAATCGCACCATTTATTTACAGCTTCCTAAATGTAGATTTAAATGTCTAACTTCGCAAGTTCTGAAAGTTTTGGTCTGAGTGATTTGTCACAAACACAATCTGTGACAGAGGCAAAGACAGAACACTGATTTAAAGAGTCCTGGTCTTGAGATTTACCATCAGATCAAACTTCCTCAAGGGATTTGCATAGGCATGCAGAGTTGAAAAAGGTAGAAAACTAACTTGCAAAAATAATTCCACTTGAGGGTTTTTGCCTTTTTAGCTTCAACACTTCTGAGTTGAGGTCATCTTGGGTTTGAAGACTTATTTCTGAGATGCACCCCACCATTGTGGATTTTTCTTTCCCTTTTAAAAGGCATTACTCCCATTCCCCTACATAAAACAGATGCATTTTACAAAGAAACTAAACCAGACATTTCTGCCTCCTTTTTTTGATTTAACTGCATTGTCCTGTTTGTAGGAATTCTTAAGGCCATGACTGACTGCTAACAACAAGACAATGATATAGTACAAGCTTGCTTATAGCAGATTTCCTGTCAATGCAAGCTATTGATGGAATCAGCTGAACGAAGCCAGGTTATTTTAGTTCACTTTTCCCTACGGAGAGACGTAGTTCCATCAGTCCCATCCTGCCTGACAAGGTTATGTATCCAGCTGTGCTACAGAATCTTTTATCTTATTCTGTCCTCTTGTGAATGAATAGGTTTCCTGCCAATTATTACAGTCTTGTGGGACACTCCTGAGACAAAACACAAAAGGTTAGAGTGATTTTTAACCAGCAAAGGACCTATGAGTTTGAGTGTCTTCAAGTCACAAGCCGGATGACTTCACTTGCCATGAAACTTGCAAGCAAGATTCCTTTAGATAAGGGCTCAAGAGGTAGCACTTTGTTTAATTTAATGTTACCTACTTGGGTAGTAAAATTCATGTGGACGAAGGATGAATAGTCATGTGGTTAAAGTGTTGGACTGAAACTCATGAGATCTGAATTTTTTTCCTATATCTGCCATGGATTTCCTGTCTGATCTTAGGCAACTTACTTCATCTGTCAGTTTCCCAATGGTAAAATGGAAATAATGCTACTTCCTTTTCCCCACCCTTTGTCTGCTCTATTTAGATAGTAAATTCCTTGGGGCAGAGGCTGTCTCTAACTAGGTGTATGCACTGCACCTACCAGCTTGGAGCCAATTGGTACTACTAGAATGCAAACAAGAGACTTAATGCTTCTTAGCTTCTGGTCTCCCTATTTGAAGGATATTTCTTTATCTCCTTTTCAAAAAATTGGCCAAAAATATTGGGACTTGGAACCTTTCACATCTGAGCTGCTGTCCTGAATCGTGTGTAGGCTAGTCATGAGCAAACATCTTTCCAACATAATGGCTGGATCCCTGCCAGCTAGCCCCTATTCGATGTTGCCTGCTCTAGACCTCCTGATTTGCCTTCCGGGACTTGTCACAATCTCTAAGTCCTTTAACCCAAATAAGTAACTACTTATTAAGCAGCTCTTAATTCCCCACTGCACTGATTTTTCTTCTCCAGAACACATTTCATGCTCCTGCTCCTCTCCCACCTCATCATATTTCTTCTGATGCATATTTCTTCTTTCTTCATATTTATTTGTATATAAATTCTTAGGGGGAAGGAATACGAATTATCACATATCTCTTGAATGGTCCTATCAATGTATGATTCATTGCTGGATCGGCAGGCAATGATCGATCCAGCAGGGATCAATTTATTGTGTTTAGTCTAGATGCGATAAATCGAACCCCGAGTGCTCTCCCATCGACTCCTGTGCTCCAGCTCAGCGAGATGTACAGACAGAGTCGACGGGGGAGTGGCAGCAGTCGACTCACTGTAGTGAAGACACCGCGGTAAGTAGATCTAATTATGTCGACTTCAGCTACGTTATTCACAGAAGGAGCCTTCATCAGGGTTGAAGGAGAGCCAGCAGAGCACAGAGTGGCATAGAGCTAGACTCCCTAAGGGAGTTATATGGGTCTCTTTTAAGTGTAATCATCTTTGTATAGATATGAGCAGGATATATACAAAATTGTTGTAAGAGCGTCTAAATTATACTTGACTTGATGAATTGATTATATTTGATTATGTTGATTATGGCTATTAAAATAATTTTGCCCTGATGAAAAAAATTATATCCTCAGTTTAATTGCAAATATCCAAAATGCAGGTTCAACAAATTGTAGAGCTCCTCTGCTGAAAAGTTCTAATCAAAGAGTGATGTGTATGTGTGTGTGTGTATGTGTGTGTGTGTGTGTGTGTGTGTATATATTTGCTTCCTCCCCCCTGCACCCCGCTTCTGCCTGATTGCATACTTGTAGTTCCAAATGAGGTGTGTGTGGTTGACTGGCCTGTTTGTAACTCTGGTGTTTGTAACTCTACTGTACAGTCTTTCTAAGTATTATACCTTTCCTGTCCGTTAAAAAGGTTGGGTTTTGGTGCCATACTTCCATGGGCACTCTGATGTAAGCATTAATGGAGCACTGTCAATGCAATTCTTTGGAGTAACCACGGACAAGAAAAACAAACCACCATTGATATTTCATATTGTTGTGAGAGCCATTGACTTCAGTCAGCTAAAAAGTGACAACACTCGTACATTGAATAAGAAAAACATTTTGAACTAACTTCATTGGCAAGCACTTTGTTGCCAAATAGCATCTCTCCAATTTTCTTTCTAGGTTTGTATACGGTGCCTCTCATTGTGATATCTGAATATGTCACAGACAGGCTGGGCTTTTAAAGGTTCATCCTGTGATGGGTCATCACCTCCACCCTCCCCCCCGCCACCGCCACCCCCAAGCTGATCCCAATCAGTTGGAGATCAGATGACTCAACTTATTTATTATATGCAGCTGGGGAAGAGATGGGGCTTTCCATAAAGAGCTGTGTGAACCCAATTAGAGTGGGGAGACCCAGAGGAGAACAGTTTGGGGACATTCTTTCTCTCTGGGAAGCAGTCTGAAAGAAGGCCAAGAAGCATGATGGGGAGAAAAGCAGAGAGGCTACTCCCAGGGTGAGCTAAAAGACTGATTGGAGCCATGAACTCTAATGAGCGACAGCCTGCCTGAGCAAATGGCAGAGAGCCACTGGGCTGTGGGATTGTTTGAGGCACAGGAGGCTCGGGGGTGAAGTGTGGGGCTGACTGTAATGGCTGAAGTATGCCTCTGAGGAAGAGGCAGCCTCCTGAGCCTCCCTGGTCTGAAGGTTTGGTTGTTTGCATAGTTTTGTTGAATGTTGATAAAGACTGTGGGTACATCTACACTGTACCTCCCCCCCCCTCTCCGCAGCATGGGTCTGCAGATTCAGGCTTGTGATACAGGACTAAAATAGCTGTGTACATGTTCCTGCTTGGGCTCTGAAGCCTGGTACAGAGTGCCACCTAAAGTTCTAACGTGAGCACCTAAACCCCCTACTTACCCTGCTCCCTGTTCCAGTTAGTAGGAACAGGACTTTCGTGTTTTGGTCCATATTACTGTGGGAAGGCTGACTGAAAAAGCAGGTTTTGCATTTTGCCCTGCAGATGCCGAGGTTTGTGGTCATCCTGATATTTCCTGGAAGTGAGATCCACCTTGGAGGGCCAAACACAGACGAGCTCTACCTCTTTTGTATGAGCATTGCCTGAAACACGTTTGGTTCTCTCAGCTCAGTTGACCATACGATACAGTGGCGTGGGAGACCCTCTTATCCACTCCAGGAGCCTCCCTCCCCTGGGGGTAAGAGGGGCACTTCAGGGTGCCATTAAGAGGCAGGGTATTTAACCAACTGCCCTAGTGTATCAGCTTGGGTATGCTGGGCCCTTTGCAGTCTTCTCTTCATGCCACAGAGGCCTTTATTGGGCTGCTGTTGGTGGCGGGTACCAGAGCAGTGGGTCTTGGTGCTAACACCCTATTGAAATATATGGTACAGTTCATGCCTGTCAGAGCTATTGCTTCAGCCTGTCTGCAGACTCAGGCAGATGTTGCAGCAATGGTTACACTGGGGTCACATTTAGAAATTAAGCCCCAGAGCTAGAAAGCTTTTGGGGGAACAAAGAGATTCTTTTTGCTTTAGGAGAAAGGGGGAAAAACTAAGTCTGACAGGTTAAATTTACATAAGCTGTTCTGTAGAGCATATTATGTTGTATTGTTTGGAGTTTGTGTTCTGTTTTTGGCAATGATATTTAATTGTACATATAAATATATTTATGAAAGGGTGAGACACTATGAAGCTATATCCTGAGGAAAGTGGGGTCTCCGTGAGCTAGCAGGGAGTGTACTCTGAACAGTGAGCCTAAATTCAATAGTGAGACCAGGACTTGGAGAGTAGAGATTCTGTCAGAGCAGGGTCTTTGTTGCTTGGTTTCCTGCCCAAAGATTCTCAACCCTATGTGGATCTGCCTTTGCAGGACCAGACCTGCTGTCTGTGAAGCTGACTTTGCAGGGCTGGACTTGGCAGCAGCTAAGCTGGTGGCACTGACTTCACTGAACAAGAACCTGTCAACAGCAGATTGGAATGGGACATGGTGAGTAGACAGGTTGAGGAGAACCATCCCCTGACACCCACTTTATTATGCAAGTTTGTATTTATCTTGCCTTCCCAAATAAAAGGTATTTGTGGTTTCATATTCCTGAGCACTCCTGAGTGCTTTCAAGGGGGAAAAAAACCCCTGTAAAGGTGATCAGTGTAACCAAAATCTGGGCATGGATAAGATTTTAGGTGGGGCTTGAGCCAATCATTTCATTTGTTTTAATGGAATCCTTAAACATCATGTGATCCTAGCCCTTTACTACTGCCAATAACACCTGGCATAATGGGGGGGGGGAGGGTGAAGAATACATAAATCTCTAACCTTCATATGAAGGAAGGCTTAATTTGTCTTTAAATGAAAGCTGAGATTCTGACCTCATCACATAACGCCAGGAGCTAAGGCTTTAGGCACATCCCTGCAGTGCCTATATCTTGATCCAGCCCTGATCCAATACATCCTTTCTAACACTAGACAAGTCCACAGTGAGCTCCAAGTCTACTGCTACGCAAGACTGCTCTCTGGCTCATGCTGTGACTGCTTCTGTCTGTCTAGGGGAAAGTAGTTATCCATTAGCCTCTTTCTGACAATGCCTTCCTTGTTTGCTCCTTCCCTGCTGAAGAATGATTAATTAAAGCTGTACACAAAACCATCAGATCATTCACAGGAAGCATTCTCCTGTCATTCTGAATTAAATGCCTAGGTAAACTGTCCAGGATCCTACAACTAGCTTCTGGGGAGCGATGCAAAATATTTAGTGTGTGCTGCAAGATGGCTGATGTCAGTCAGAAAAGAAGAATGCCTTCTCCATTGTGTAGTCAAAATAAGACATTCCTTCAGGGGAAGAGGCGGGAGGGGGGAAAACTGGGAGAAATATAAATATCTATAAGCAGAATCATACAGTGCCATGATTTAGTGAGCTAGGCACTCTCCAGCTCCAGTCTTGGCTCTGCTGCTGACTCAGTGTGTGGCTAGGATAAACCTATTAATCTCGGCTTCCCTGAGAATTATTATTTACTATTAAACTAGAGTGTAGAGAGTCTAACTGAGGCTGGAGCTCCATTGTGCTAGGCACTGTCCATATGCAAAGCAAGAGATAATCCCTGGTCTGAAAAAATTTGTCTATTTTCTCTGTTTAGACTAAGGGTGGGAAAGAAAACAGAGGCACAGAGAGTGACTTGCACATCATCACAAAGTAGGTTAGTGGCAAAGCCAGGATTAGCATTGAGATCTCATGACATCCAATTCAGAGCTCTATCCAATAAAGCGTACTGCATAAGAATACTTACTATCTCACAGGGATGTTATGAGGATTAACTAATTAATCTTCACAGGGCTCTTTGAAGATGTAAAGCTGTGTAAAAATTCTAAGTATTAATAAGCAATGTCAGAGGAAAGCAGAGAAACAGATGGATGCTAATGAGAGGAGAGAAGCTGACATGATCTTAAAAGGTAAATAGATGTGTTTGTAATTTGCATCAAGACTTGTCCCAGAAGTTATAAGCAGATACATTCAGATTCTTGGGGTTTAATCCTATAATATAACAATTTGGGGTGGGATTTCTAAAGTGCTGTGCTCACTGAAGTCAATGGGATTTTTGCCAATTACTTCAATGGGAGAAAAGCTAGGCCAACACTGAGTGCTGTTGAAAATACCACCCTTCATTATCAAAGGTATGAGCTAGGTTGGTGGGCAGTTGGCCTTAAAAAAAACAATGGAGTAAAGAAGCCTCATAAGAGAATAAAAAGAGTGAGCTACAGCTGGTGCCTGTGTAACATTTTTGAGCCTCATAACAAGCTATGAAGTAGGGTCTGCAAAGATGCAGCTCTTTCCTAGCATATTAGATGCACTGTGCATGCCTTGACTCCTTAAGGAAACATTTGTAAAATTCCTGTGCTCTTGAGGCTCTCGCTATTTATTGGCAAATGAGATCTTTAGCTGTTCTGAATTCAGTATAATTAAGTGTAAATTATTTTCCACTGCAATAAAATATTAATTCTAAAACTGCAACAAAGCTGGATAATTATCAGCTAAGTAGTAGCTAATTTAGCATCTTGAACCAGGTGTGGAACTTTGCCAGGCCTGGAACGTTATCCACTAAATCACTGCACTTTCACTTCTGTAGGGTTGCCAACCTTCTAGGATTGTCCTGGAGTCTCCAGGAATTCAAGATTTATTTTTAATTAAAGATTATGTCATGTGATGAAACCTCCAGGAATTATGTCCAGCCAAAATTGATAATGCTATTTCTGTGGACTTCCATGTGGTTCCATCTTAAAAAATCTAGGCTAATGGGATCCTTTATTTTTTTTTTTAAAATAGCCCGTGTAGAAGTCTATTCACAGATTCTTAGGGTTGAATTCTCGTACCTCCCTAGCTCAATAGTACAGCAGTTGTTGCTCCTAGAAAACTACACAGTTGGGTTGACTTGACATTCACAGATCAAAACTTCACATAAATCACTGTTGTTTTCCTTTAGGACTGTGTATAGATTTATATATTAGACATAAATGTGCATGTCAGGCTCTTTTGACCTTAGACGGGGCTTTTGCTTCTGTATCTCTTGAGGAGTATGCTTCAAAAACCTTCATCAACATGTAACAGGAAGGTCACTCTGTCTCTGAGGTACTCTGAGTAACACCAAATGATAGCCTTGGTGAGCTGCTGCTTTGAACATAGAAAGTTCTGCTGTTCCATATATGGAAGCCAGGGGTTTGTGTTTTATGAAGTTAATACCCTAATGTAACCACTAACACTGGTTTGTAACCTGTCTCTGGGGTTCACGATTTCCTGGCCGTGAATATGTATCCTTTGTTACAAGAAAATTCTGCCCCTTATAGGCCACATTGTGCCTTCCAGGGCGGAAGAAATCTTAGACTTCCCTTATGGCCCCCTATTTGAACAGTTTAAGTAGGATTTGTGTTACATAGGCATTGCACTGCCCTTCTGCGTGGGGACGAAATTCATCTGAAAAGTTTCAAGATAAGCACCACTCTGCAGCACCATCCTGTGACATTGGGCCTGATCCTGGCCCCATAGAGTTCAGCGGTAAAGGTCTTGCTGAATTTGATGGGAGCAGGGTCATGTCCGCTGAGAAGTGCGTTAGATCCAAGTTTTCAGAGCTATCACTGTAACTCAGTTACAGTATTAAGAAGGTCTGTGTTTAGCTGTTTTAGGAACCAACATCTTATACCATGGCAGGATATGTTATCACTTGTTGAATACTGTCTGACCCTCAAGTTAAAAGAGAAGGGATGCTAGTGCTGAGAACAGGAATACCCAGATGCTGCAGGAAGTGGTGCTGGTTACTCAGTTATTGGAAGTCTTCCCTCTGAAAGAGTTACCCAATATGGTGCCATTTTTCAAATGCAATGAAAGACCCTAACCACATCCAGATAATAAAGAGCTCATTTAACTTGTTTTGCAAGAGATGAGGTGTTAAAAAAGGTGGAGGAAAAGAGAGAGACCAAAAATGTCAAAGCTGGCTGTCTAAAATCAAGCATCTAAATAGAAGGTGGTTTTGCATTCAAAGGTGTTTGCGCTGAGCAACCCCAGATGCCACTGAGGTCAGTGGGAGCTGTATATACTTAGTATCTTTGAAAATCCATCCCTGTTTAGGTGCTTAACTTTACCACGCAGTTTTGAAAATGTTTGCCTTAGAAGATGATAAAAAGGAGAGAAAAGAGAAATTAGATGAGCGAGGTGAAAGAGGAAAGGGGGAAATAAGAAAAGGAATTACAAAAATGAGGGGCAGGTAATATTTTGGGAAGAAAAATAAATTCTCCCTAGACAAAATAGAAATAGAAATGGAAAATATGTTCATCAGATTCAGTAACCAACAACTGCTATATGGCTTTCATGCATCTTGCTTTTTAATTAATTAATGTATTTTCCCACAGATTTCTGAAAGGCCGCTTGTGGTATTTTAAGGTGTATTGTCTGTTTGAATAAGTAATTTGGACGACAATTTCTTAAGTGCGAAAGTGACTTAAGTGCCTAAGTTTTACTGAAAGTCAGTGGCTAAGTCACCTAGACACTTGAGAACATTTTTATCCTAAATCTTTCACAGAACTACCTGCCTATTAATTCTCCACAAAGTCAACATCATTTTTCCACAAATTTCTTCAAGAAATGGGACTAAACCTTATATCCCTCCCCGCTCTTTGGCAGTTTCCTAACACTGCTGCTAAGGATCTGGGAAAAAAATCCTTGTTTGCTGTGTAGGATGGATCTTGTGCTCTGAAGGCTCTTGGTTTTTGTATTGAGAGATAATCCTGGGCAACAGTTAAGAAATCCCCTGGAAAACTGCCTCTGTAATTCTCTCCAGTGAGATGTCTGGAGTTTGAGGGAGTAATTAACAGTTTGCCTTCGGTGGTTTCCTCAACCCTATTGTTAGCTTTTCTTGGTTCAAGATTTTTGGTCATCTTATTTTAAATGATAAATTTAACTTGGTAAACTCATTCAAGGTCACAGAACACATTTACTACATGTGGAGAAGGATCTAAAGCCCCAAATTATTTGGGACCCAATTTATTAGAGACTTCCATTGCCACCTGTTTTCTGAATGGTAATTAGAATCCAATGGGGAGCTCCTGCGACTGAACTGTCCAAAGGCCTGCAGCAGGCATTCTTATTGTCCTCACACTCAGAACTTCCTTCTTGTGATGATCTACAGGTTTTCATGGCACAAATGCCAAATTTGCTGTCTCTTTGACTGACTCCTATAATTATGGACACCCAAATTTTTCAAATTTTAAATGCCTAAGTTTAGACATCTATATAAATGTCCTGCTGGCCCACAACTCTAGCTGAAAGCAGTGGGAACTACAGGTGTTCAGCTCCTTTGAAAATCAGGGTACCTTTAGTTAAGGGCCAGCCTTTCCATTTGAAAATTTTGGCTTGAGGTCTGAGCCAGTATTTAGTATCTCTTATATGGATGGTGCATCAGTATTTGGCATCTCTTATATGGATGGTGCATGATGTGTTCAGTTGCCAAATAATAAATATCTTATGTATTTTAGATATTTATTTTGATCCTTTGTTCAGTGTCTATTGCTATAGCAACTATGCTAAATATCTACATGGAAATAATGCTGGTGTTTGTAGGGGGATTGGCAAGCTGCATAGGGAAATGGAAAATCCCTTTCCCAGCTAGGACATTCACAGATAGTGGAATGTGTCCTTTTGCTCCTGACTTAAAGATGAATGCTAATTGAAAAAGGTAGGGACCAGATCCTTAGCTATTGTAAATTGGTATGGTTCCATTGACTTCAGTGGTGCTAAGCTGACTTATATCAGCAGAGGGTCTGGTCCTATATCTCCCAGAAGAAAAGGCAGCACATATAGTATATTAGTAGCCTAAACCCTGTGACCTTAATCAGACTAAATCTAGCAGGAAAACTGCATTCAGAACTCTACCAGAAATGACTTCACTGCTGCAGTTGTAACTCTGAACAACTCCAGCACTCTCCACCAGCTAAAGTAACACTGGATATTTTTCTGAAAGATATGCTCCAGTTCAACAACACATTATTTTGGGAAAGTCCCAGGGGTGTGTGTCAGATTAGATTATCACAGTGGTCTCTTCTGGCCTTAGACTCTTGGAAGTGACTATAGTCCACAAGAGTGGAGAAAGGAGAGGTGTAATAATGGTGTTAAACATTTTGTGAAATAAACACCACCTACTATAAACATGAGAACAATGTACATTATTCTATATTAACTGTTACCTGAACTGACAGAAGGACTGTGAATCCATCTCCCAGATGACTGCAGCATGCCTGCATTATTTTTAAGGCAGTATTGAGAGAGTCAAGCATTTGCTAATAGAATTGTTAATTTTGGAATGAAGGTGTTTATAATATCTGGGCACTCCCCTGATTAATGTCATGTCATCAGCTGATTCTCCATAGACTTTCTGAGAACCACATCTGAACTTAATGATCAAGCAGAGACACAGCCATAAGGGAAAAATGAATGCACCTGCATATTTAATCATCCTTTTCTTGTATTTAAATACCTTGAGGAGGAAAGCATTGCATGTTTAGTGGGATTTTTCTTTACACTGTAAATAATATACCAACATAAGGAGCGTGAGTGACCTTAAAACCCCCATATTGACTTCTGTGGGAATTTTGCCTGAGAGAGGAAGTTATCAAAGAGGCTTTTGCCTGAGTAAGAGCTAGAGAATGGGGCTTTAAGACACTCAAAACTTGCTCCTTGCGATGATCTATACATTTTCATGGCACAAATGCCAAATTTGCTGTGTCTCTTTGACTGACCGGGATATGGGCTCTCCTATAATTATGGACACCAACATTTTCAAATTGTAGATGCCTCAGTTTAGGCATCTGCCTGTGCATTCTTTGGGCCATATCCTGCTTGCATTACTCATGCAAGTAAATCCCATTGACTTTAGTGGGAAAACTCATATGAGTAAAGTGAGCAGGATTGGCCTCTTTGAAGATGTTAAGGAGGGGTCAACTCTTACAGGCAAGTTTCAAGAAGGGCAGCCATTATTATTTTATTAGTTGTTTGTTTGTATTGCATAGCACCTAGAGACCTGCAGCTGAGACTGGAACCCTTTGTGCTAGAGCCTGTACAAACACAATGAGAGACGGCACCAAGGAGCTTGTACTCTAAATGGAAAAGATAAAGGGGTAGGGGGAGAGGGGAAAGATGTGAAATGACTTGCCCCAAGCTCACACAGCAGGTCAGTGGCAGAGCTGGCATTAGAACCTAGGTGTCCTGGTTCCCAGTCCAGGGTGCTGTCTGCTAATTACACTGCTACGCCCCCCCGCTATTTTAAAAGTGATAAATACAGATGGAAAGAACAAAGTGATGTTATATGCGTTTTACAGCTACCACCATCTGTCATACTGTCCATTCTCTTTAAAATTTCAGCCATCTCCTATGCAAAAAAATTCTAGATCACTTGAAATATTTGTGTTAACTACTGTGAATGGCTTTTTCAGATTTTGTTTGCTACATGTTTCCTCTAAAAACAAAGAAGCTAGCTGTAAATCAAATTAAAATTAATCTGAAACTGGATGATTTTCATGGGACACTCACTTCACCCACGATACTGGCTGACTTTTTATTGCTGGATGGATGAAAATCAAGTACTTAAATCCAATTTTTTTATTTTTTTCATTTCAATCAGATCTTTGGATTTAAATTTAAACCAGGTTGATTTAAAAAAAAGTCTATTTAAAGTTTGAAATTGCCAACCTATGTTAAGGCCTAAATCTATAATCTGTTAAAATAGTTTAAATACAAATAAATAAATAAATAAATAGTATGTGTTTGCTGCCAAGTTTTAAAGATAGTCAGACTATTGAACTGGTAGAAGTAAATGGCCAAGCACCTGGAACAAAGTTTGCTAGAATACTAAACCAGTTTTTGACAGCAGTAGTCTCTCCTGCAGGTGCAGAGAGAATATTTTCTTCATTTCATTTTATTCACAGTTAAGAAACCAGTTGGAAGCTTAAAAAGCAGGAAAGCTTGTTTTCCTCTTCCAATCTATGAATAAAAACTAGGTATAAGAGGATGAGATCTAGAGAAGCTCGAAACTCTTGAAAGACAAAGTGACCATAAACAAAAAGTTCAATTCGCTAACTAAAGAGTAGATTAAATAATCAGTTATTAAAAATGTTTTGCACTGAAAACTAACTCCCCCCCCATGTATCCAGCACACTAAAGGTAGTTTTATTTAAATATATAAATAAAATCCTGTTTTTGTACATTATTAATTGAATTTGGATTTCCATCCGAATAGAGCTTGACACATATCACAAATAATAAAATTAATCATCTAATAAATAAGAAACACATCAGTCATCATTTTCTAACAGGAAAGAAAAATAAAAATCAAGAATCTGAATAAAAGTAAGTTAAGGTATATAATTATTTATATGTGTGTAGATATAGTGTTCTCCTGGTTAGCAAAGAAGCACCAAATTTAGTATAAAAGCTATATTTAGTTCCGAATCAACATGTAATGGTGACTAACCAGTGGGAATCTATCTGTCTTTAGAAAAATATCTAAACGTACATTGCTCATAAATGTGGTAATTATTCTTAATTCTACCTGTACCAATGACCAGAAACAAATTAAAACCAAGGGACCCCGCAACATTCTTATCATTTATTTATTTATTTATTTATGTATTTTCTGTAGTACCCAGGATGCGCTAGGCATTGTACAAACACAAATGCAGCCTCTGTCCCTGTGCCAAAGGGCTTACCCTCTGAAGAGACAAAGCAACCAGACAGAGTAGTGCCAGGCAGAAGAAAGGGGTCTGATGCACAAATAAAAGTGACCAGGTGGTAATTGAACACATCCTGATTAAAAAAAAAAAAAAAGACAAAAACATGTATATATTTTTTTGCATGGCAAAGAAGTGAAGTGAACCAAAGATACAAAGAGGGTATCTCCGTGGCTGGCCCAGGTCAGCTGACTCGAGCTCGTGGGGCTTAGGCTGTGGGGCTGTACCATTGTGGTGTTGACATTTGGGCTCAGGCTGGATCCTGGGCTTTGGGGAGTCCCAGAACTCAAGTTCCAGCCAGAGCCCAAACATCTACACTGCAGTTTTACAGCCCTTTAGCCTCAGTCCCACAAGCCCAAGTCAGCAGACTTGGCCCAGCTTCTGATGTTTAATTGCAGTGTAGACATACCCAGACTCTTGCAAAAACCTTTAATTAGCAACAAGCTACAACAGCAGGCCCCTAGCCTAGGGCAATGTACTGTGCCAGTGTTGGAGGAGGCCTGTGCAGATTCACTCTAAATTATGCTCATTACATCATTTGGTAAGTGTCCGCAGCAAAGGTGCCACTGGCCAGAGGAGGGGCTGACACTTTGAGAAGGTGAGAGATGATGATGGTGGTGGGTTTGCTGTGATGTGCAAGCATATGGCTTGTGTGCAGTCCAGGGGACGTGATCAAAAGCCCAGTGGAATCAGAGACTTTCCATTGGCTTGGATAGATTTTTGGATGAGGCATTTGGAGGGATAGTGAATGGGGCAATGCCCAGAGATGACACTTGTGCATCCACCCTGGATATTGTTTGTTTGCTCTATTGACCTGCTTCCTTTGGATTTAGCCTTTTCTCCTCTCCATCCTTGTCATTTAGTTGCTCTGTCATCTTAAATTCCCTATGGTTTTGTTTCTTTACTTGACTTCTGCACCCCTGAATGGTGAAACCAACTTCCTCTTTAACAGGCTCCCTTCCAGTAGATAAGCGAATAATTTAACTGTTAATTTTGCTGCATTGCAGTGCACAGGCAGTGCATCTAGCAACTACTTTTAAGCAACCTGCTTCTGCTGAATTTTCATTGGCCTTTCTGTGTCCTTTATTTTTCACTGCTCTCTGCTGGACCTCATTTCCTTTTGCCATAGTGCATGCTGCTAATCTTGGAGAGAGAACTCCTTTCCTGTTTGTCAGGCTGTTCTCCAAGTTTACAGTACATTGGCGGGGCAACACTGGGAAAACTTGCAAGCCATCCACTGACCAGGCCATACTTTGCTCAATAAATAACAAGGGCTTTGTTGTGGCATTCACAAACAGAGCCTTGCGCTGGGGTGGTGCAGCTCCAAACTGTCCCAGTTGGAACACCAGGAAAGCTTTGTGCACAGGCGAAACACTGGTTTCTGAAGTGCCATGCCATGTATGGAAAGTATGCCCCCCGCCGCACCTCTTCTGGGGAGGGGTTGAGGGCACATACATTATTGTGCAACTGCCGGACTCCAGTGTGCAGGCGCTCCATTTCCCCGCTCTTTATCCCCATTAGTGTAGTTGATTTCCACAGGGGGCTCACAAGGGGAGCAGTTTCAGTGCTCTGTTGGACTGCAATTGTGGCTGGCTCCTGCATGGGTGCTTGCTATGTTAGAAAGAGAAACCTGTAGCTATCCGTTCATCTCGGCTTTAGTTTCAAGTGATGAAATTTTTATGCCTTTGGGACCATGAAGTTTGTGTCAGTAACCCCCTTTCTACCCAATGTTTAAATAACTACCCCATATATGACCCATCTTATTATGGCCACAGAGTGGCAATATTACTGTCACTTGACACAGTTGCCCAATGGCAAGACACTGTTCTATCCATGTAGTGAGTGAATGTGTAACTCTGGATATAGCCTCATCCTTAGAGTAACATGTTTCTGCTCTAACTCCATGATGACTTGTTCTAAAGTATTGATTTAGCATACTGTAATTGGGCCTTTGATCCCGAGTAGTGCACGATTTATATTTCATTTAATTTTGCTTTTAAAGGTTGTGTTGTGTTAAGTGGAAGATTCTTGAATAACAATATTCAATGATAACATTGTTTAATATATTTGAAAGTCATCTAGATTTGCATAGATTCAGGAACAGTGAATTTAATATAGATATAGATATGATGAGTTTACTACTACAATAAGCTCCATAGTGTTGATTCCACAATTAAGTGGTCAGAGGTATGAATAAAGCCTATGGCAGAAATTTTCACAGCCAGGCACAGGACTTACTCACACATCTTCCATTTAAAATAATGGAAGATGTGTCACTAAATCCCCTGCACTGCTTGGAAAATTTCAACTTGGAATTCTTCCCTGGAGTTCTGTAAAAGCTTTCAAATAGTGGAATCCAAGCTCCAGGCTATCTTTATGCTAGTGTATTATTGCAGAGCTGGAGGGGGGGGGGATGTTTACTCAGATATATTTTCAGTCTATAATCAACAGGGAATTAAGATACAATTACTAAGGTGACAAAAGAAGGCTATGGTAGGGCAAACGTGTTTATTTCAGATAGTGTTGAAAGTAAGTTGTGTGTGTCCTCAGTATCAGATGATACTAAAATGGGCACCATTAAAACTTGGGCTGCTGCCCTTGTAGTTGGGAGGCGTTGGTCCTTTTCTTGGGTTTGCCACGGTCCTGCTGGTGACCTCGAGTAAGTCACTTCACCTCTGTGCTTCTGTTCCACTTCTTATACCTTGTCTATTCTGTTTGTTTATTTACATTACCACAGCAGGTTGTAGGATCTTAAGGGAAAACTATAGATATCCATAGTGAGTGACAGTGCCTAGCACAATGGGTTGCCATCTCAGTTGGAGCCTCTAGGCCAGGAGTTGGCAGCCTTTCAGAAGTGGTATGCTGAATCTTCATTTATTCACTCTAATTTAAGGTTTCGCGTGCCAATAATACATTTTAACGGTTTTAGAAGGTCTCTTTCTATAAGTCTATAATATATAACTAAATTATTGTTGTATGTAAAGTAAATAAGGTTTTAAAAATGTTTAAGAAGCTTCATTTAAAATTAAATTAAAATGCAGAGCCCCCTGGACCGGTGGCCAGGACCCGGACAGTGTGAGTGCCACTGAAAAGCAGCTTGCGTGCCGCCTTCGGCACACGTGCCATAGGTTGCCTACCCCTGCTCTAGGCACTACTGTACCATAAATAATCTTGACATTTCCCTTGCTGTGGGTATTTTCATTCATATATATTTAGAATAGAAAGATTCCCATTGGTTTTAAGGAGCTTCCGATCACACCACTGATCTTAATTTACCAGATTTTACTGGGGTCCAGAGAATATTAACATTGGATGTTATTAAAAGGATCACCTTTCTTCTTTGTTATGATGGCCAGAAGTGCATATAACACCACAAACCATCTTCCTGCCTATAAGTGTCTAAATTAGAGTGTGCTCTTTGTATACAGGCATTTTGATGTGCAAAATCCCTTAACTAGTTCTATGAGAAGCTTCACAAACTCTGATGATTCCATTAAGGTTTTACAGAAAGCTCCATATTTAGTGTTCTCTAGTGGAAACATGTAACAGTTTAATTAAGATCTGCACATGATTAACACTAGAGCTATGTGAAATATTCACTGAGAAAGTAAAAAACCCACAACATTAAAATGGGCCTCCTCTTTTCTCACCTTTGCAGAGCTTGTGCAAAAATGCAGTACTTTCTGCAAAATTGTTTGTATCAGTGAACGTTCTGTGGAGCGAGCACTCTATTTTATTTTATTTTTTTAGCACTATCTCGATGTCAATGCAAATTTCCAAGTTAAATTTCCTGTGGTGCTTTTCAGTTTTGAGATGGATTGGTTGGTCATAGTGTGGTTGAAGTCCCATGATATTTCTTGAGGATTCCAGATGATGTAGGTCTCCCGCATGGCTCCAGGAGGACAAAAAGGGGTCAACAGAAGCCATTTTGATTTGTTGCATAAAGCGTGTGTGTGAGGAAGTGAGACAACTGATATAAAACTTCAAAGATTGCGAAGAGTGGGAACAGAGCAAGTATTGTCCTTGTAGTCCTAGAAGGAGCATAACTATTATTTAAACAGGAAAGTGAAATTATTGCTTCAGTTTTGAATCACAAGTATTCAGGGAAAACTTTGAAAGTGCAAAATACTCTATGGTCAAGATTTTTGAAAATTTGGCCCCTGAATCCAAATTTTGGCACCTAATTAATAGGTCTGATTTTACAAGTCCTCGGAATGCAGCAGCTCCCACAGAGATCTCTAAGGTTGTTTTAATTCATTAAATGGGTACTCAGCCCTTTTGGGAAAATTAGATTACTAATGTGGGTGCCTAAATATAGACTCAAGAACCTAATTTTGGGCATCCATTAAAAAATAATAATCTTGAGCTCTATTCTTGTATGGTGGGAATCCATAACCAAAACCACTTCTGTTAATCTCATCACTATCTCTTTGGCTGATCCTTTTTACAGTAAAAATTGCCTTGCACAAGTGAGTAGTTGTGCCCTGCTAGTTACTTGGTTCTCCCTTTCCCCCCACTGGCTACGCTGACGCTATTGAGCCACTTCAGTCAGAGTACCTCTTCTTCCTCAGCTCCAAATGAGTGAAGGCGGCTGTTAATACACTCTAGACTAAGCCTCCTTTAAGGTCATTTTCCAGATTCCTTCTTCCTGAGATGCCTCAAGAGGGAGGACCTATAGCCTTCCCCCTCCAGTTTAGTTTAACTTCAGTAAAAGCAAAGAGGAAAATTTGCAATACGCGTTAAGCATTCTATAAGCACAGTGGACCAAGTTCACTCCTGGAGTAACTCCATTAAATCCACTGTGAGCTGCACCAGGGAAAAATTTGGCCTAACTAGACAAGTCATTGTGCAAAGCATAGTTAGCTGGGCACTGAGCTTACATCCAGAGAATATTGACTCATCAGAAAATAAATCCCAATCTCTTTACTGCCAAGCGGTGCTTTCCCCAGTATTTTCTCCATTCATGTTTACTTTGTATTGGATCTTTGTTCTTATGTGTAAGGACTATAGCAAATAAAATTAATAATAGTGCCCTGCATTTCTGTGTTGAGTCTTATCCAAAAGGATCCCAAAGAGCTTTGCCCATTGAAACTCAGCTGGTGATAAGTCAGTGCTTCTGTGAAGCTACCACAGCTTACACCAGCTGAGGATCTGCACACACATTCACCCACCACTAAAATGCAGGGACATGTGGGGTAAAACACAGGAACTGTTCAATGACATGCCACAACTACACAATAACTGAGGGCTGAAAATTCGGTTGGGCATGCCATGTCCAAATAAAATGGCGGTGGAGTTAAGTGGCTGGAATGTAGTCACCCAAATGTGACCTGAGTACAAAGAATGCAATCCATCCCCTTGGTGTGTGCTGCTCAGGTGGTACAAAAGGGCCAGAATCTGAGTGCTAATGGCCAGCTGGGAATTCAGTTTGCATAGATAAACTCCCTATTGGTGTAAAACTGCTGTAGCTGGCTCCTGCACCAGCTGCCCACACACATCCGCGTTGGGGGGAGGAAGGGAGCATGGCAGTGCAGAGCTCCACTATGCCTATGTCCACTTGGTTGGGGTCCATTTAAGGACCCTATACCACCGGCATGTCAGCTCCTTAGCTTCTCTAAACCTTCTCAGATTTAGAGGTCTAAACCTTAACTGGCACCTTGATAGCCCTTCTCTTCGCCACCTCTCTGGTTGCAGAAGGTAATCTGGCCAACACCCCAACAATTGTGGCAAGTGCAATGGATCTTAAATGACTACAATTGGGCCACCATTTTTTGTTTTTCTGTCTCCTCTAAGAAAAAAACCACACAGGTCAACTAGCACTCTGTGTGTGCACAGGAAAGCCTCAAACTGAATGAACTCAGACTCTAAATGAAGTAGACTCTCTGGAAGATAAAGTGCGCTGGCTGAGCAGTGCAGAGAAACCTATCACTGTGCCAACCTTCTGATAATTACAATTTCAGTTCAATGTACCGTAGGCTCTCTCTCTTAATCTTCTAAATAGGAAGTTTCTCAAGAAAATTTAAATTTCACTCCTACTATCTGTTGCCTGAATGGTCTGGAAGATTTAAAACACAAATTAATCATTTTCAAATTCTTGAACCCGCTCAGTGCAAGTCATCAGCTTCTCCTTAACCATTTTATAGAGACATATGTCTCTGGGGATCACTTAGCAAGAAAATATTTTTTAAGTTTGCTCAAGGCCAATTTATCCCAGGCATTGAATCTATTCAGTTGTAACTGCAAAAATAACTCAGATCCCTTCCTATAATCACTGCTGACTAACAGCACTTCAACCAACTGATCAAGAACGGTGTAGCCATATTTACTGTAAGCTAGGGGCGTGATTCTTCTCACTTATACCAGCCTGTGTCAGTGTAACTCCATTAGCTTTGGTGAAGTTACTTACATTGGTGTATGTCAGGAGTAAGAGGGGAATCAGACCCGGGAGGCCAGTTCCTCCGTAAGTGTAAGTCGAGTTTCCTTCATTGACTTTAATGGAACTATGCCAATTTACATCAGTCAAGGATTTGGCCTTAGATATTTTTTCTTGACCACTAGTGAAGAAGGGATTTATGAAGTTTAAAGTTTTTACCTAGACCCTTATTTGCCCCATCTTGTCACGAGGCGTGGTTTGTAAGGTGAATGTTGATGGTTCATTTTAGTGGCATAAAAATTGACCAAACACAGTTGCACAGTGTGAGAACCTCGGAATATAGGGCTGATTTGGAACACACATACACCTCTTTTTCCAAAGAGGGTGGCACTTGCCTACTGGTTATATAATTTTGAACAGTGGAGGACCAAACAGGATACTTCTGTTGGAAGATGTTGGGCCACCAGACCTAGAACTGGAATGACATCAGGACATTGGGGCTCACAGTGCCTCCACTGAAATCTAACCAAAGTCTGGGTAAATGTGGGGAGGAGAGGGCCCTTAAAAATGCCTGAGTAACTCAAGGTTTGAGTCAAAGATCATTTGAATCAAATGAAAGAGTTCCATTCACTTCAAAGGCCTTTGGATCACATTCTAGGATTCCTGACCGAATCCCCACTGTTTCATAGTTCCAATGTATTACACCAAATGGTCTAATGTGAAGGGACTGGAGAGGTTTTGTATTAAGGCATAGCTCCCAAATTTGCAGTGGCTACTCGAATGACACTTTTGCAGGATTAAGTGAGTGAAGTGATCTTTTTTCCTGATTCAGCCTGTCTCCCCCTTCTAATAACAGTACTTTAATTATGGCACTTCCATCCCAGGGTCACAAGAGGCTTTCATCTTCCTGTCAGGTACATCAGGATTAGTATATTCATTTTACTAAATGGTTGGTAAAGCTGAGGCATAGGAAACTGATGTGATTTCCCCCCACCCCCCCCCCGCCCCCGGTCCCACTGCAAGTCAGTGGCAGAACTGGGAATGAAACCCAGGAGACTTGACCTCTGTCCTAATGTCTTGTGCATTAGCCACAACACCATTCTTTCTCTTCGTCCCTGAAGTGTTTCCTTCCCTTTTCCTAGTTTGTGCCTAATCTCTCTCCCATCTCTCTTTCTTAATGGTGGTTTTCCCTTTGCTATCCCCTGGTTCTTTCCATCCCTTTCCTCTCTCTCATCCTTTTCCAATGACGTTTTTCCAACTGTGGTCCAGTCTCACTTTTAGTCCCATCTCTTCCTGAATTTCTTTGTAACCTCTCTGGTCCTGTCTCCCTCACAACATGGCTGCCCCTGCAGATAGAATTCACTGCTGCATAGGGCCAAGAAACAGAAGTGCTGGCCTATTCTTCCCCACTGTGCTGCACAGAGTAAGACCCAGTGTAGGTGAGGAAGCTGCCAAAGGGAAGGGGGAAGAAATCTTGGCTGTCTACTCATAAACCTTGTGAGTAGCCATTAGAAGCATGGGTAGCAGGTTTGTAGAAATTTTGGTGGTGCTCAGAACCTGCCCCCCCAACTCTGCTCCCCCCAAACTCCACCTCCCATCTGCCTAAGGCTCTGGAAGGGAGTTTAGGTCAGGGTAGGAGGTCTGGGGTGCAGGCTCTGGGATGGAGTTTGGCCGCTGGGTACAGGCTCTGGGCTGGGGCAGGGTTGCAGGAGGGGGTGAGGGGATGCAGGCTCTGGGACGGAGTTTGGGTATAGGCTCTGGGCTGGGGCAAGAGGTGGGGTTGCAGGAGGAGATGAGGGGTGCAGGCTCTGGGAGGAAGTTGGGATGGGAGGGTGTGCAGGCTCTGGGAGGCAGGCAGGGCCAGGGGAGAGACCTGGCCCAAACACTGGTGGAGTCGGGCCCCCGGGCCCTGAATATTGCTGGAGCCCGGGCACCACGAGTGTATATAACTCACTGCCCCGATTAGAAGTGGGGAGGAAGAACTGAAAGGGAAACCTTGCTCACTGCCTGCTGCCCTGCTCAGGAGCAACACTTCAGATGGCATGAGCTAGTAACAGCAGGGGTGAATGTGTGACTTTCAATCTAGATTAGAGCTGGTAAGGAATTTCCCATTTAAATGATTTTTTGACAGAATACTCTGCAAAAATTGAATTTTTTCCATGGGAAAAACTATAATTTTGCAAAAATTGTTTGATTTTTCTGTCAGGAAAACGAAACATTTCATTTTAGGTCAGTTCAGCCTCAGCCAAAATGGTTCAGTTTAACAAACTGAAAGAAACATTTAATTTGTCGGTCTGACATTAAACTGCAGTGGCCAAAGGTGCCCCCATGCTTCGTGCCCCCATACACTCCTATGGCTCCTTGGCCAGACTATATCTCCCATAATGCATGTTGGTCTCTCCTCTGACCAAGTTGCATCATGGAATTTCCATGATGACAGTGCATCACAGAAGATGTAGCCCATAGTGGTTCTTTTTCAATCTCTGTGTGTGTGTGAAAAATGTTTCCATATAAACAGCCCTGCTACTACATCCTAGCCTATCTCTTCTTGTTGTTTCCTGACTCAGAGAAAGAAGGGACAAGGATGTGCCTCAAATTGTCCTTTCATCCCACAGAGTAGCCCATTTTTAGAGCTTTAAAATGGAAGTGGAGAATGAGGTACAGGGATCAGTCCTGTTTTGTCAGGGGGATGCATGAGATGACCTAAGAACTATTTGCCAGCTCAAATTTCTGATGCTGCGTGTCATGTTATGTTGAACTTTTTCCTGCCAGCATTTAATACAACATCCTTACATGACAGATGCAGACCAGAGGAGTGAAAAGAGGGAAAATGTGTAGACTATTAAAGAGAGTGAATATTTTTCACTGTGGTGTGTGTTTTTTTTCCTCCTCTTGTCTTTCATTCACCCCTATGTCTCACTCAACAGGCATGCACTATGCTGGGCAGATGGATTGGTGTTGGCACATGGAGTACAGCTGTTTGTACATGGCAATCTGTTTTTTGCAGTATTTACTAGCTAGTCAGCAGCCAGGCTGTAAATAGAATAAATAGTTGGAGGTGAAGGGTCAAGATCATGTATGGCTGTTTCACAGAAAAGGAGAGAGTATGTCCTTGACCTCTAGCACTGGTGACGTTTTATAACTTGCTTAAGAGGTGCTTCTTACCCAGCAAAAATTACAGCAATGAGAAATTAGTGAGAAGGGGTCATTACAAAGGCCTAATGATTTATTCTTGTGTTATCTCTAAACATTCCCTTGGATGTTCATTTCTGTATGCGATTGTCCATCATTTACCCCATGCTCTTCTCCTCTTCCTCCCTACCATGTGTCATGGTTGACTGTGCTCATGCTCCTTATTTAAAGCATGCTGAATGTAGTGCACTCTGTACTGAGAATGCATTCACCCTGTTTTACTGATAGCCTAAGAATTCAGTCCAACTCAGGGAGAGCCAGTGCTTAAACGTTCCTCAGGGGCAAGTTATCTCATAACCTCCTAGTGCGTGGTTTCTTGAACCTTCCTCAGAAATAGCTGGTACAGTCCTCTGTCAGACACAGGATGCTGGGCGAGATGGACCATTAGACTCATCCAATATAGCAATTCCTATGTTTCTAAGGAGGCTGGAGCTGAAGTCCAGAAGCCTTGCAATAAATTAGAGCTATTCAAACCATTTCATATCAGTACAGAATGTCTGTCTTTTCCCCAGAAATGTTTGCATTTTTCTACTTTGGTGTGGGTTTATTTGCAAATACACACACTATCTTTGGCCTTAATTTTCCTTTCCCAGTTACCTTTGTATCCCTTCCACATGTTGACACATGGCAGTTAACTTGTTTTCTTAACTCCCACACATCAAGATAAAACTATACCCTGCAACTGATAAAAGCTCTTCCTGTCTGTAACCACATTTTAGTCTAAAACGAATCTGAACAGCTTACCGACTGGGTAATTTTGAAAAATGAGGATGTTGTTAATATGGTTAAAGCCACTCAAGAAAGTGATAGCCCCTTTCAGAAGAGTTGTATTGAACTTTCAGTTAAAACCCTAATACATTTATAACTCGTACAAGGTCACAGTTCCAGGTAGCCCAGGGCATGATGGGACTTCTCAGATGCAAAGTACTAAAGGGCTGTTAAACAAGCCGAAGAACCAAAGGAGTTTCCCATCCCTGTTCTTCAAGAAAAGGGAAGGCGTATGCTGCCCATTCCACAGAACATAATGCCTGCACACCTTGCAGGAGAACGACCCTATCTCATTTGGTTCCCAAAGCAGCAGGGTAGCATGGAATGCAGATAGCCACCCGGCCTCTTTCCTTCCCCAAAAGATAGCTAAAGATAAGGGAGCGATCTTATTAGGAGGACAGGATTAGTAAAACTCACTAGCTTAGTTACGGAAGCCATTGAGTGTGGCCAACTTTGCATCTGTCTAATCTAAATGCTATGCCTATCACCATAGTATCTGAGTGTTTGGAGTTCTTCAGATTTGCTGCGAGGGTCTGAATTTGGACTTTCAGAAAGCCTTTAACAAGGTCCCTCTCCAAAGACTCTTAAACAAAGTAAGGAGTCATAGGCTAGGAGGGAAGGTCTTCTCATGGGTTAGTAATTGGTTAAAAGATAGGAAACAGAGTATGAATAAATGGTCAGTTCCCACAGTGGAGAGAGGTAAATAGCAGTGTCCCCCAAAGATCTGTCCTGGGACCAGTACTGTTCAAAGTATTCATAAATTATCTGGAAAAAGGGGTGAACACTGAGGTGGCAAAGTTTGCAGACCATACAAAACTACTTAAGATAGTTAAGTCCAAAATGACTGAGAAGAGTTACAAAGGGATCTTGCAGAACTGGGCAGGAAAATGGCAGATTTTGATTGGAAAACATAATCCCAACTAGTCATGCAAAATGATGGGTTCTAAATTAGCTGTTACCATTAAAGAAAGAGAACTTGAGGTCATCGTGGATAATTCTCTGAAAAACATCTGCTCAATCTGTAGCAGCAGCCGCCACAAAAACTAACACAATGTTAGGAACTATTAGGAAAAGACTAGATAAGAAGACAAAATATCATAATGCCGCTCTATAAGTCCATGGTACACCCGCACCTTGAATACTACATCCAGTTCTGGTTGCCTCACCTCAAAATATTAGAATTAGAAAAAGCACAGAGAAGGGCAGCAAAAATGATTAAGGGTAGGGAATAGCTTCCTCATGAAAAGAGATAAAAAAGACTGGGACTGTTCAGCTTGGAAAAGAGATGACTAAGTGGGTATATGATAGAGGTCTATGAAATCATGAATGGTGTGAAGAAAGTCAATAAGAAAGTGTTATTTACCCCTTCATATAGCACACAAATGAGGGATCACCCCCATGAAATTAATAAGCAGCAGGTTTAAAACAAATATAAAAAAGTTCTTTTTCACACAATGCACAGTCAACCTGTGGAACTCATTGCCAGGGGATGATATGAAGGCTAAATGTATAACTGGGTTAAAAAAGGACTTGGTCCTATCCTACATGGACTTATCTATCAATGGTTATTAGCCAAGGTGGTCAGTGATGCAACCCCATGCTCTGTGTGTCCCTTAACCTCTGACTGCTAGAATCTGGGACTGGACAACAGGGGATGGATCACTATACACATTGCCCTGTTCTGTTTGCTCCCTCTGAAGCATCTGGCACTGTCTGTAGGATACTGGGAGTATCCAGTAAGTATTTGTCTGACCCAGTATGGCTGTTTATATGATTTTAGGTGACTTCAGAACTTTAAGGGAATCTCATAGCGGGCAAATGTATATGAACTGAACTCTGTCAAAGCCTGCTGAAACAAGGTGAACCCAAGCACATGATTTTCATGCAGCAGTATTTTTCAGCTTCAGGTTACAAGAGTCATAAATTCTACGTACATACAATACCCTTGGTGTATAAACAGCATCAAAGCACAGCTAGAGATTGCTCCGAGATTAAATAGTGTTTAACAGTGAAATAAATTCTCTCTTTCTTGGCAGACCTCTTGATGCTTGTCATGGCTTTTCTGCTGACTCTGTCTGCTGTGGAAGGTCAAGCAGGCTTGGGTAGTAGGGCAATAATAGATTCCAAGAGTAGTGCATTTCAGAGTATTTGTGTGAACATAGTTTAGCAGTCAGACCCACTGAGCATTTCAAAAGATCTAATAATGCATTACAGCCCTACTTGTTCATAACTCTGTAGACTTTCACAGTTTTGCTGGGAAGAATGTACATGGTTATCTACAGACTCAAAGGCTTCAAATTTTCAAATATTTTGACTAGGAAACAGCGAAACAACCTTACTCAGATGTTTCATTTTCAAAATGTCAAAGTGGTTTTTTATGTCATTATATATATTTTATCAATTGTCAAAACAAAACAATCATGGTAATAAAACCAAAGCAGTAGAAATGAAACAAGAAAATCAACATGAAATATTCCATTTGAATTTCAACATTTTTCAGTTGAAAATTGTATTGAAATGGACACTTTCCTGCAAAACATCTAGGTCTATGAAACTACATTTTCTGATAGAAAAATATTCCATTTTTTTTGTTCTCCTTGGCTGTAAGAGGAAAGCATCCAAATACCTTTATACTATTTACTTTTTAGACACTGAGATCATGCCTCCAGAACAACTTGATATATCAAAAAACCCAATCTCACCTACCTTCTAATAGAGAAGGCACCATACCAAAACCCTAGATCTAAACATCTCCAAATTTTCAGAAGATTCAGTATCAAAACCCGGATTGGTATCTGGCATTCACAGTTCACTCCTTTTTCCACAATGGTCCAAAACAAACCCTGTATCCAAGCCCCCGGACATTTAGGATGGAGGACTTTGAAATCCTGATCGGCTTGGATCAATCTCTACTATTTAATAGTCCTTTCCCACATGCCCCTGCCCATATAAGTTCACTGCATTATGGTTTTGTTTTTATCAGTGAAATCTGATAGTGATAAAATTCACTGTGCAAACTTCACTGCACAACTTTCCATCCTAGGCACTTCATCATTGTTGTTACAGGTCTTGATTGATGGAGACAAAGTTTCCATTCCATTGCAGCCCCTTTATGCTATTAATTGAAAGTCACTACAGCCCTGATCCTGAAAGCAGCTCCATGCGAGCATACCCACTCAGAGTTGCTTGCAGGACTGGGGCCATAGCATGCATTGTTTTTAACATCCGAGCAGCTTAAACCCATGGGGTTATACGCTACACCATATATGGTCAATATCATACTATACGTGTCTTAACTTCATGCTGTCTTTCACTTGTCCAGCATCCTTCTGCCTTCAGCCTGATGTGTGATGCCTGTCACTTTTCTGTTGATAGCTTTGGGGGCAGCAAATTTCCCTGTTCATCTTTGCCAAACTAAGGAGCAAAAATTACAGCACAGAATTCTCTGTGGGAATAAGAATTATTAAGAGAGGGGAAAAGGAAATAAAGGTTTTTTTTTCTAACCATTCAGTTTCTCTAACATTATTTTAGCACCAACAAATGTGGTGCCCATCATTTAGCAAGGTGATTTTAAAATTGTTGCTTAGTATTTGAAACTGCAGCTTCAAGTGCCTCTGTTTTGACTCTTGACCTGGTCCTGGAAGTTCCAGTTTCAGTAGCAGCAGATGTTCATTTGAAAGTGTAACAAAACCAACAAAGCAAGCCAGCTCATCAGCTGGTGGAAATCACCATTATCTTCAGTGCAGAGATGCTAATTTACATCACCTGAAGATCTGGTTCAATATTTTGTGCCTTTCTAAAAGGGAGCAATTCATGAAAAGAAAATCAGATTTGATCTTGGAGTTTGATTTAGTTAGACCGTTGGCAGCACAGAGTCCACAGTTAATATAGTCATTTTGCGCTGTAATTATGATGTGGTGGTACTTCAAAACATAAATAACTTCTCTTAAAAGACCTTCATTAAACCCTTTGAGCATTAAATGGATAATGGCAAACTCAGTTTCTGTGTATCAATTATGCCCATCCCTCAATGGGATATACTACTCAGTCTTTAAACTCATATTTCTATTTCTCTCTTGTTAATTAAATAATCACCTCATTAACCAGTGCCTATATGAACAGGTAATTTCTAATCTTATTTGTATATCCATCAGTTTGATGTCTTATCCATTTTTTCCTCCTATATTACTAAGATGGCAATGTTGCCTAATGGTTAAAGAATTAGTGTGTGAATGAATGAAGAATGAAATCAGGACTGTGGAGTTGTATTCTCAACTCTGTTACATTAGTAGGATCAGAGTCAGTATCTTCTTTGTGCTTTAGTTTATCCTTCTATGAAATGGATGTAATATCACTTACATATCCTACAGGGTCCAATTAGTTAATGTCTGGACACAATTTAAGGTCCTCAGTTATGAAGGATTCTAGATATGGAATTATTTTCCAAGATTGTGTTTGTGCAGCCAGTGTTCTTTTAATGTCTTTTTGTATTGTACTACAGTTCTAATATACTGTGTTTAAAGGACAAAAAAAAACCCCAAAAACCTACAGTAATACTGTCTGCATGCAGGAATCACTTTGCCAAGGCACTTTTTTGTCTAATAAGTTAATGTAAAGTCGAATTACATGCTCTAAACTTTATTCTCCTTGGCCTGTGTTTATGACCCAGGTTGACCTCTCTCTATTGCCAATTCTATTTAGCTCTCTGTTAGAATTCTACACTGGATTCTCATCCTTTGTACTGTTTGATCTGTGGATTCTTTTTGTGTTTTAAATCTATTTCTAATTTCAGTCTCGAGTTTCCTATGTAAATTACAAATACACTGTGCATAGGAAGTGCAGAATGATTGCCTTTCAAAGGTACTTTATCCTCACATTGGCAATGTTGTCTTTGACATGCTAATGTTTTTAGGAATAGTCTTCAGCTGGATAGGGAATTGCACTGCTTGTGTGAGAGGAAGAGGTGCTTGAAGGACAAATCAAAAGCCCTTTTCATTCGGATTAGTTGAGTATCGATTATCAAAAACTCTGCTCACTCATAAATCTGCTTCAGAACAAAGTGAGGTAGGATATTAACAATAATTGTATCAGGTCCTTTGAAGTTGGGGCAGGGGATAGCTCAGTGGTTTGAGCATTGGCCTGCTAAACCCAGGGTTCTGACTTCAATCTTTGAGGGGGCCATCTGGGGCAAAAATCAGTACTTGGTCCTGCTAGTGAAGGCAGGGGGCTGGACTTGATGACCTTTCAAGGTCCCTTCCAGTTCTAGGAGATAGGTATATCTCCTATTATTATTAAATATTCCATAGCAACTTCACAACTACTCCAATCACAGTGGTGGGCTACCAGAAAAAGAATGACTAGCTCTAATTCAATAGGGATTTTGCAATGAGACAGTAGTTGACTGCATTAGAAGAGCATAGGACATAACCAAGTTTCTTCCACTGATATCCTCTCAGTGGAGGACAATGGAAAACAGTTTCTCCAAGATCAATGGCATTTCTGGGAGAAAAAGTAGCTACCATGAATGCACAATAGTAATCCAGTATCTTCATCATATAAAAATTAAGCTTGTTCATCTCTCGACATAAATGCAAGATCATTTCCTATACCAATAACTATGGGCTGTATTGCCCCTTTGCAGAAAGCCCTGCATATGGAGCAGTGAGTATGCTCCAAAAGGGAATCATACCTCAGCCTCACAATTTCTTCCCTGCTCTTCCATTGCTCTTGGAAGAAGTAACCGGCTACCCCTGTTTTGGCTCAGTTGTACTGGCTGGTGTATTGGAGAAGATGAAGCCAATTCCCTAACCACCTGTGTTTGTGTGGGGAAAATAGTCAGTCCCTTGTTTTCACTCAGAAGTTACCTCAAGTGGAAAAGTTGTTAGTTACCTAATTCAAAAAATACTTCATAAATGTGGGAAAACTGAGGTTGTATTAATACATTTACAAAGTATATATTGAATAATCATATAATTGATTATATTGGCAGCAATTTTTTAAACCAAATTGCTTCTGTTACTTTGTCCTTTTGTTTTATTGAGATATACTTAGCTGCAACACAGACTATAACAGGCAGTTATCAGATAATCCTGTGCTCACACTGGTACCTTGTTTCCAAGAGCGATTTATCACCAAGAACAGCAAAAAATAAAGTCTGAGGATTCTAGTCGGTTTCTGGTTGCATTTCTGAGCGCATACAGCATCCATTTTCCAACTGCAGATCTTGTGCAGGTGTGTTCACCTGACGGAAAAGCTGCAGAGTACTCATCCAGAATAATCTCTGTAATGCATGACCATGCGGTCCAATATAAAGCCAACTGAGTTCAATGGAAAGATGCCTATTGGATCCGGTCCACTATGAAGTAAAGCAAGACCAACCATTTAGTGGAGCAGGGATTTAAATAACTGACACAGTGATCTCTCCTTTTTTAGCCATGCAAGGGGCTTGCACAGGTATTATGTACACGAGGTAATGTCCATTGTGATCACTGACAGTGCCTCCATTACTGGATAGTGCACAGGAAAGGATATTAGGAATGTGGAGGGAATTGTCAATACAAACTTTTTCTCTTGGTGGTAATGCTAGTACTGACATTTCTGCTGCCCAGAATAGCTGCTACCTACACATCTTCAACTGTTGATGGCACAGCACTGTCCTGGCCACATGCCAAAACAGAGAAACTAGTTTCAATGCCCCAAATATAAACATTTTTATTATTAGCACTTACATGGTACTTTTAATCTTTAAAGCACTTTACAAACAATCATTAATCCTCACAACTCTCTCCTGTGAGATAGGTACTTTCCCCCATTTTGCAGGTGGGGAAATCAGGGAGAGAGGTGAATGGTCTGTATTTCAAAGATTCAAAGGCCTGGTCTACACTACAGTGCTAAGTCAACCTAAGTTATGCAACTCCAGCTACGTGAATAATGTAGCTGGAGTCAACGTACCTTAGGTCAACTTATTGCGGTGTCTACATCGTGCTGGGTCGACGGTTTCTCCCGTTGACTTACCTTACGCTTCTTGTTCTGGTGGATTACTGGAGTTGACGGGAGACCCACTAAATTGATCCCCGGTGGATTGATCGCCACAGCGTCGATCCACAGTAAGTGTAGACATACCTTCATTCTGAGCATCTGTGAAAATTAACCCATAAGTGGCTTGGCTACAAGGGACAAAGGAGGTCACTATCTGAGTCAGGACTGGAACTCAGAAGTCCCTGAGTCCCAGGACTATGTTCAGGCCACTAACCTATGTCTCTTGTGGAGCTCAAAAGTAACTTGTTACCTGTTGTATACTGGTGTGAAAGACTGATAGAAAAGCTTTGGATTTGGAATCAAGTTGCTTTGCTACTCTGGTGGGAGAGAACTGAGCATGGCTAGAAGAAAACATTTAGATACTCTATTTAAATTGAACAACATACCGCATGTGCACTTCCTTAAGGCCCATATGTAACCAGCATTAAGATTAATAAAAGATTCATGTTATAAATAAATAATGAATAGCAGCTGAACACAAATAGTTGACGACAGTTCCCCTTATAACCCTCCCCAGTCTACAAGCCTTCTATAATACTTATTTCCATGGTAATTCACTGATTTGGTGTGGATTTGTCAGTTTTTACCTTCAAATTTGTTTTCCGTTAGCTAATTCTTTGTTAACAATCAAGAGCAGCAACGTATACTGATTTGCTGACCTTCAGTATTGTACTGAACACAAGATAAATACAGTATAGATCTTGCTTTCATTTTAAGCTGTATTATTGCTGTCACTTTCCTTGGGGCTGATCCTATAGTCCTTACATAAAATTCCTGTTGAAGTCAATGGAAACGGTGATTGCAGGACAGGGCCCGTTAGTTGACTTCGTCCCACACAAGATAGGGGATGATTTTCACAACTGTCTGCAATATTAGAGACAAGGCAATGATAAACTCTTCAGTACCCTTGCTCTGGAGCAGTCACATAGGTAAAGCTCCCATTGTGCCCAATGGTAGCTTTGCTTGAGAAAGGGGCTATAGGATGAGGTTCTAAGAAATTAGATATCTAGTTGTGAAAGAACAGAGAAAAATAGGTACATATATTGTTTAGTCAGGTTTGTTTTTTCTCAGAGATCGGAGGCTTTAGAGCTAGTGCATATATTTTACAATTTTCATGCTAATTTAGAAAAAAATCATGGGAAGTATATTTTGAGTTTCTATGTAATATTTGGTGTCAAATGCTTTCCCTTGGAAAGAGCTAAATTTGAAATAAATTATATACATTTTATAGTGGAAAACATTATTAGGCTTCAGGGAAGAATAAATGTAAGTTTTTATTTGACCATGAGGATGACTAGAATTCTTATCGTCTTTCTTAGATATTTTACCAAAGTATGTAACTTCCTGATTCTCGGGCTCAGTTCTGCCAGATATTGAACATTCTGATCCTGATCATCTCAAGCACATGCATAGCTTTATGTAGAGCCAGTATCTTTAATGGTATTACTTGTGTATTTAAAGTTAAGCTATCGCTTAAGTGCTTTGCTGGATTGAGGTGAAAGTTGTATGCATCTGGTTGAATCAAGTCTTTACACATTTATCAGAAGGAGTAATTAAATCTTCAAAATTGATGGGAAGGCAAATAATGATCGGCTTGTTTTCTGCTGTGCCGTAAGTGGCTTGATTTTGTCTAAATCATAGTAATTTAAAATAATAATAATGTAAGGTATATTTGGTAGAGACTGTCCAGGAATTGCAGCTTGGCAAGTCTGGTCTGGAGAGCAATAGATTATTTTAGTAGAACTGCATGTTCTCTTAAAGCCAGTATTGGCAGGACGCTTCCTCTTAGGCCTTTTGGAATCAGCAGTGTTTTCCCTTCATGAGTTGGAGGTTTTCAGATTTAAACACCATCCCATTTTATGCTGATATTAATTTTGGAGCTGAGGAAGCCATGTTCAGAGCTGGATCTCAGGTTCAGGGCAGGCTTCAGTTCTAAAGCTGGATCAGGTCTGTGGTACTGCTTTCACATTGGATGTAAAGGAACCAAAATCTTGCAAGCTAATTTTTTATGAAGTTTCTACTGAACTGGGGTAGGAATCTCACAAGATTTCTGAATCCAACCGGAGGATCCCTTCTAATTTTGGATCTGACCTTGAACCAGAACTGTAGTAGGGATGGTATTGGACTTGGTGATTCAGTTCCAATCCTCCCTGAAATTAAATGGGTTGGCATTTGAGCTTTGGGATTATTTTTTGACCTATCTCTAATTAAAACAAGAAAGTGGAAATATTTTGTAATACTGAATAGTTAAACCCCCTTTCAGTTAGGTCATGACAGTTATAATTCCCAATGTCTTATCTCTGATGACCTGGTCTACACTTCAGAATTAGATCAACTTAGCTACGTCAGCACTATGATTTCACATCTCGAGCGCTGTAGTTAGGCTGAATTTACCCCCCTCCCCATGTACGTGCAACTAAGTGGATGGAAGAAATTCTTCTGTTGACCTAGCTATCGCCTCTCAGAGAGATGGATTAACTACGTCAGTAGGAAAACCTCTTCTGTAGATGTAGGAACATCTACGTCACAGTGGTGTACCTGCAGCTGTGCCACTGTAGCGCTTATAGTATCAATGTAGCCTAATTTAGGGTTTTTCTACATGGGGACACACAGGACAAATAATCCAAATTAACTAATGGTGTGCGTTTAGACCAGGTTAGTTAAACGACATTAAACCCCTATGTGGACATTCTCATTCAGAATTAAAGTAGCCTTAATTCAGTTTAGTTTCATTCACAAAGAACTGAAATGCTAACCATATGAATTGAAGATGGTATGTTAGTGATATCCCAGGCTATCCTGATTGCAGACCTTGTTAACTCTTCAACACTTCTAGTAGTATGAGAATTCAAGACTAATAAAAAGGATTATTTTAGTTGCACTCATAAAACAATTGACTCAAGAAATGAAGACACTGAGTGCATTAAGGCATCTATCAAGTTTAAATAGCATTTATATGACTCCAGAAGGGAGGAATGATGCTGGATGGTCCTTTAGAGCCTAAATGTCTAGGGTAAATGGTATCCTATGCACCGTTAAAAAGGTTTGTTTAATGGTTTGGCAAGTTGTGAACATTTTAAAGGTATTATATGGAGTGAGGGTTGGCATAAAATCAAAACCAGTGGAGGAAAATAAAGCTTAAAAGCAATAAACGTGTAACAATATTATTGAGTCTCAGTGTCAGTGATTTTCATTATGTGATAATATATAAAATCATCTCAAAACATAACACTGGCATTTCTGTCCACAAGAATAGGCATATTTGCACAGAAGTACAGCAGATGCCACTGGAGATGGGACTGAATCCAGCTGACCCCACGGTATGAAATGTGTGAAATTTCAGATCACAATCCATCTCTAGATTTGCAGTGGTGACTAAGGGAGTCAGGTGCCCATCTTCCTTTATGCGCCTTTATAAAGTCCACCTCCCATGAGACTGGGGTGAAATCCTGGCCCCATTAAAGTCACTGGGAGTTCTGTCATTGATGCTGATGGAGCCAGGATTTCACCCTAGTCCTGGGATTCTGAAAGACAAGAATACAGAGCTTATCAAAATAAACCTTGATGAAAAATTTCATCTTAAACATATACATGACAAAAGGAATAAATCTGTGTGTAGTGTCCTGGAGACCTGGTTAATTCTGGCAAAGCGTTCATTGAATTTAGGACTACAGGATTACAAGCCATAGAGGAGAAAATTTCCTGTAACCTGGCCTATGTGGAAAAGAGGTCTGCTATACAGAGATATGTACCTGTTGTACATGAAGTGTTTCCTCAGGATCATCTCTGACTTGTCTACAATGTACAATGGTTTCTTTTTTCCCTCTCCAACTCCATCTTGACTATCTTTAGTCAGTTTTCCTGAGCATGGCTACAGTTCTATAACTCATAACACTTACAGGAATCCAGATTCCTCTACAGGCTACTTACAGCACTACACAGCTTACATTTATAACTACAGTTTTCAGAAGTAGCCTTTAATTTTCAGTGCCTGTTTTGGGTGCATGGTGTTAGACATTTAGGCCTTGACTGTCAGAAGTTCTCAGCACGTACAGTCCCCACCAAAGTTTAAGGGGAGCTGTGAGGGCACAGCGTGTCTTGCAACAATGGTCTAGAGACAATTTTTTTTCAAATTTGGTGCTGAAGGTTAGATAACTAAATCCATACTTCAGCATCTACATGAAAGTTGCCTGATTTTCAAAGGAGTTGAGCACCCACAAACCTCACTGATGTCAATAGGAGCTGCAGGTGCTCCTTAGAAAATAAAGCTACCTTTTATTTAGGGGCCAGTGTACTTATATTGCATCAACAGGGGAATGTCAAGTAGGAGTAGAGAGATTATTTTACCTCTGTGTTTGGCACTGGTAGGACCACTGCTGGAATACTGTGTCCAGTTCTGGTGCCCATCATTCAAGAAGGATGTTGCTAAGTTGAAGAGAGTTCAGAGAAGAGCCACGAGAATGATTAAAAGCTTAGAAAACATGATAGTGATAGACTCGAGGAGCTCAATCTATTTAGCTTAACAATGGGAAGGTTAAGTGGTGACTTGATTATAGTCTATAAGTACCTATTTGAAAACAAATATTTTGTAATGGGCTCTTCAATCTAGCAGAAAAGTGTATAACACAATCCAATGACTGGAAGCTCAAGCTAGATGAACTCAGACTGGAAATAAGGTGAAAAAAATTTTGACAGTGAGAGTAGTTAACCATTGGAACAATTTACTAAGGGTTGTGATGGATTCTCCGTCACTGACCATTTTAAATCAAGATTGGATGTTTTTCTAAAAGAGATACTTAGAAATTATTTTGGAGAAATTCCGTGGCCTTTGTTATGCAGGAGGTCACACGAGATGATCACAACGATCCTTTATGGTCTTGGAATCTATGAATATGAATGTAGGTGCCTGCCACTGGGTGGCTGGCCCCTTAAGATAGTGATGGGTTCAGCCCCACCTGTGATGGATTATCTGCCTTCCAGCTGAGGCTGCAGGACCAAATGGGGCACACCCGGCCCTTTTAAAAGACATGGAAGAGCTCAGTTTAGAGGACAGGAACTACAGGAATTGGGCTGGGTTTCTGTGCTATGTCCTGGAGCACAGTGACTCCCTGGCTGGAGGAGAACTGGGAAGAGTTGCAAGGGGCAGAAAGACTGACATAAGCCCGAGGTTAGTGGAAGGCTCAGCAGAGCCCAGGGTGGGAGCCTGCAAAGGGCTGAGCACAGAAGGGGCGGTAGAGTGTGTGGAGAAGGAATAGATGGGTCCTCAGGGAAGAGGGGTTGTGCCTGGTCTGAGACTGGGGACAAGATTCTTTTGTGTTTGGGGTTTTGGTTGGACCTTAATTCCCCAGAAGAAGTGGACTCTTATGTGACTCAGGCTGAGGTCTAAGTCACCTCAGCAACTGAGCATGTTGAAAGCTGTGCATGGCATTGAAGGCCCAGGAGAGAAACTGAGGCAGGGTGTCTGCAGTAGCATGTCATGCCACATGGGGGTGCGCTCAGACTCTGCACCCTACTGCATATCTAAATTTACATATCTAGACCTAGAAATTTGGCCTGGGTGTCAAAAGCAGGGTACCTAAAAACTGAGACTTGCAAAATTAAAGGCTGTTTTGAAACATTGCGGCTTAACTTCTGCTCAGCTTTCTTGTTTAACAACAAGACTGTTTTCGAAAAATTATAATGAAAGCAGGCCCTGGCATCCAGGGGAAGGCTGTAAAACATTTCCCACTTTCAGGCCTTGATATCCAGCAAAGCACAAATATGGGTATCACCATAAGCTCTCAGTGAATACTCACAGGGCTGGCTCCAGCTTTTTTGCCACCCCAAGAGGTGAAGGGGGGTAGGGGGGGGAAGCTGTGATCGGTGGCACTTCGGCGGCTGCTCTACCGCGCCGCTTCATTCTTCGAGACCCGCTACCGAAGACCTGGACGTGCCGCCCCCTTCCTGGAGCCGGCCCTGACTACTCACAAGCATCAAGTTATGCGAGTGCTCTCCTGGATCAAGGTTCTTATTCTTTCTACTCTAGTGCAACTGCTCAGTGAGGGCATTTGCAATGCCTTAGTGTAAGTTGTCATTTTCTAGTTCCCTTTTTAACAGTCACAAACTGATTTCTTTTCAAAGATGAGTAATAATTGGTCTTAAATTTCATGTGGACATTGGGAGATTTTCGGTAGTTTTTCATTTGAAAGGAATAAATTGAAGACAGTTTTAGAACTCCAGGATAATTGGCTCAATGATTTTCCTTGTTGGTCATGGTATCTTCAGTAATCATTATTTAGTATTTAAAATGGTTCATAAGGTCAGAGAGCCCTTGTTATTTCATTAGAATGAAACTGAGACTACAGATAAGTCATTAAGAAGGCTATAAATTCCTATGCTTGTGTGTGTGTTTTAACAATGATTTATAGTAAGCTCAGCATAATCTCTTTAGAATTTTAAGTAGAGTAAATAGGAACTGCACTGGACACTTCACATTTCAGTAGAGTTTCCAGATTGATGTCAGTGGTGCTACAGTAGGCATGAATTTGGCCCACTTTATTGTGGAGAATATAGTAATAAAATGTAAGAGGAAAAAAAGATCTTGGACTTGATTGCTTTCCTGATTCACAGTGGAATCAGAATAATCTAAAATTAATGGAGTTACACTGCTGTAAAAGTGATCTAAGAACAGATTTAGACCCAGTATCTCCAAATTACAATCACTGTGTTTATAGTGTACAGCATATAAGATTCACAGAAATAATCTTTTAATTACCTACCAACCAGTACCATTTTGCTGTGTTTTTGATCACATTGTTGAGTGGAACGGTACTCTAAGGTGTGGTGTATGTTGTGAACATAAATATCTAACAATTTACCAAATACTAGAATACTGCAGGAAGTACAGATGTTGTCTAATAGCCTTATCATTGCCGCACATGTAAGCAAATGAAAATTTAGCATGAAGCCTGAAGTCAGGATTGGATCATATGCATGAGAAAGAGCAAAGGGTTGAAATAGATTACAGCATTTTCTACTGTTGGAAATGAACATGTGTGTGACAATGGTGCAATCAATTTCCTTGCAAGGTTACAAAATATTTAGAATGCCAAAAATGCACTTTTCCTATATCCTTCTTAAAATGTTTACTTTTAATCCAATCGGATTGGGTGGTTTACTTAGCTATAATTTTGAACCTGGTTGTGTTGTCATTAGAATTATTATGTGAATACTCTGTCTGGTCTGGTGAAATAGGCTTATGTTTGAATTTCAGTGTTCTTATTTGGCTGTTAACAAGCTGTCAACTTCTTCTGTGAATTAGGAGGAGCAGACATAGAGGGGTTGAAGCTACAAGTTAAGACATGTGGTCCTAAAACCTTCTGAAATGTATTGTTGGATTTTCTATGGTGGCTTATACCCAATTGGTCCTCTGTCAAATTAAATGGGCACCATTAAAACACAATATTCCTTGTTCCATGGCTTTGCAGCCTGTAACCTCTCTGCACTTAGAATACCATAGGTGCTCCTGTGATCACTGCAGAGTGTAAATGCCAAGAATGAAATCCATTGGGTAGGTCTACACTGCAATGTAAGCCCCGAGTTAGTGGGACTTGAGTAAGCTGACCTGTGTTAGGGAAGCAGAGGTGATGCATGGAGGGGGAACATGGGCGGGGGGGAGGGGTCACATGCCCACCCAGATTTGCTGTTTGGGTTGTCCTGAGCATGCTCACATGGACTGAGCATGCTCAGTAACAATGCTGAAGCTACTGCCCTCACTAGCTGCAGGTATGGGTTGTCTCTGTAGAGAACCCTGGGCTTGAGCATCTTTATTGTATTTTAACCATGTGTTAAGACTTTTCTAACCTGTGCTCAAACCTAAGGCTCTGGCATCCACATTGCTGTGTGCAGACCTGAGTCAAAGTAACCATATCACAGAGTCCATAGCACCCCCTGCCCCCCAAAGTGGGCTGCTCTAGCCTTAGGGCAGTGGTGCACTGGGGGGAAAACTTTACTGCCCACCGTGCATACTACCAGGAAGCAGCTCATTTTGCAAAAGGCTTGATCAATTTGCTCTCCACTGCAAACCCAGGTAGCTCTCTGATAGTGTGCTTGCAGAGAGAATAGGTTAACATTGACCTGAGCTGTGGCTATTTGCAAAGAGGGCACAGCTTCCATTTTCAGTAGAGTGGATTGCAGATTGTTAGGATAGAGAGGACTAAGGAAGTCATCCCAAGGAATTGTGGGATACTTCCTTCTGACTCCTGGGACCCAAGTCAAGCGAGGTTGCATCTATACTGAAAAGCAATAGGGCTTGGAGCCTGGTTCCTGGTTTAACTTGAGCTCAGACTTTCCAGCCCTGCAGGGTCCTGGGATCCTGGGTCCAAACCCTGGGTTAGCACAATTGTAGTGTAGAGGCAAGGAGGGTTAGGCTTGAGCCTGAGCTCAAGCATGTTCTTACATTATAGCATAGACATACCCACTGAAGTCAATGGGAGCTTTGCTGTTGAAGTCAGTGGAGCGAGGATTTCATCCCAATTGGCTAGTGATTAAATTACTTTCTGATATGCCACTGATAAAATTCCACAGGTGATAATTCTGCTCCATAATTGCTATGACAAATGGAATGGTGTTTACTATAGTAAAACTGACATTCCTCACATGGATGATGCTGTAATTTTTAGCAAAGTATAGAAAAACACAGCATTTCCATTGGCCTTGCCTGTTGCATGCTCATAACTTTCTGCACCAGCCCAGTTCTTATGCAGGATGTCTGAGAAATTGAGTCATTTTTAAGATGCTAAATGAACCCTGGTTGTAATTAGTCTAAGGGCAGGTCCATACTCACCGCGCGGGTCGATGCGGTGAGTTCGACTTCTCGGAGTTCGAACTATCGCGTCTGATCTAGACGCGATTGTTCGAACTCCGGAAGCGCTGCGGTCGACTCTGGAACTCCACCACCACGAACGGCGGTGGCGGAGTCGACCTTGGAGCCGCGGAGTTCGACCCCGCCGCGTCTGGACAGGTAAGTCAGTCGAACTAGGGTACTTCGAGTTCAGCTACGCTATTCACGTAGCTGAACTTGCGTACCCTAGTTCGACCCCCGCCCTTAGTGTAGACCAGGCCTGAATGTAGCATTTTCACCTTCTGCTTCTGGAAAACACAACTTCTCAGCTCACAATCTAGCCCTCCTGTAGTATTGCTGAGGTACTGTGGAGATGGGCATTTTAGAAATGCCATAGAGAAGGAGAAATTGGGGTAGTAGGAAAAAAGTATTTGGCTACAAATATAATTTGTATTTTTACAGCCCCAGAAATCCTGTTAGCTTTCTATCTGAATAAGTGGGCTATCCCCACCTAGTTTCCCAAAGGACATTGCCCAACTAGAGACCAAGACTCCCCAGTAACATTGGATGGGGGAGTCTCAGTGGCCATTTATTGTTTACTTCTGACATTTTAACAAGATGATCAACTGCTCTCCCCTCCTTATCTAATGTTCAGAAGATGAGGAGGAGTCAGTCTCAGTCACTCTCCATACTGCTTCTTTGGAGGGCCAGCAAGTAGGTCCATTCTCGACAAAACCATCTGATAAGGATCTTCTGGGGACTAGCTGGCCAGGTCATCCCCCCATCCTGTATCTGTGGGACCAGAATATTCATTCTTGGGTCTGAGTGCTGCCATTGTCCCTTTAAACTTCAAACTGAGATTGTGACCAATGCCCCGTTGCACCTTGGAGCCATCACAAAGGAGATATCTGAAACTAAAGCCAACAAAAACTGTGTTTCTGAGTGAGTCACTGCCCCTGCATTCAGTATTGATACTGAGCAAGACAGGAGAGAGAAGGAATTTGCTCCTCAGTCAGATGCTACTGCCAGTGACCCCTTTTGAAACCATTTAAACTAGAAGTGGGTATCTTAAAAAAAGAGAGCTACAGGACTATTCCATTCTGCTAATGCTTGGAGAGGAAGAATTCTACAGATAAATTGGTTCTGGAAAGCAGTATGGCTACACCGTGGCTTTTTGCTGAGGAAATTGGCTAATTACTAAACAGGACAACAAGCCTCATTAAATTAGAATGAAATTAAACTGCCCTGGTTCACTCTGACTAGACATATTTTAGATTATGCTATTTTATTGGGGGTGAGGGTGGGTAAGTGAGCAAAGAACATCTTTCTCAGTCTATTTTTTCCCCTTGATATTTATTTACAAGCCCTGTGAGAGGAAGAACAGTTTGAGTCTTGTGCTGTTCAATGTCACCTTTCTATTAACAGGGGCGGCTCTAGGTTTTTGGCCGCCCCAAGCAGTCATGCCCGGGAGGCGCCCCCGAGCCGCGGGAGCAGCGGACCTCCCGCGGGCATGACTGCAGAGGGTCCACTGGTCGCGCGGCTCGGCTGGACCTCCCGCAGCTGCGGGCGGTTCGCAGGTCCGGCGGCTCCGGTTGAGCTGCCGCAGTCATGCCTGCGGGAGGTCCACTGGAGCCGCCGGCCGAGCGTCCCCTCCGCAGTCATGCCTGCGGCAGGTCCGCTGCTCCCGGGGCTCCGGTGGACCTCCCGCAGGCATGCCTGCGGCAGGTCCGCCGACCCAGCCTGCCGCCCCCCCGGGAAAGGGCCGCCCCAGGCAGGTGCTTGCCCCGCTGGGCTCTGGAGCCGGCCCTGTCTATTAAATCTGGCTGCATTTTGCCTTAAATATTACAACACAATAAGAGGCCTATACTATCATTTTCCTCACAAAGTAAATAAAAGGTTTCTTGCTACCCAGTGGGTCATCTCATTTTCTCCCAGCAGTTCATAAAGCTGCTGCATGTAGAAAAAAGTGCTCTTGCTGTATTGACTTGTTTGTCATAAAAAATTAATCACTTCCCCTTTGATGAAAGGTGATAAATAATGACCCTCAAAGTGTGCTGTGGTCTCAAGTGTACTTAATGCTCTCAGCTTTGACTGGAGGAATTGAATGGGATATCTGTAGGTCATGACTGCACACTGGTATCATAGGAACAAAGCTTTCTGTTGAACAATTCCACCTAGAATAAAAACAATAAACCCACAGTATGTTTGAGTAACCTTGGCAGAAGGGTTGATTGTAACATAATTGTCCTAAGCAGCCGCCCCCCTGCCCCTCCCCACACAGAGACACACCCACACACACTTTACATACAGAGGCCTGGTGCATTTTGCAAATTAGATACAGAAGTCCATGTGCAAAATGCATGAAATCTCATTGTACTTAAGTTACATGAGAGTCCATGAGCAAATTGGAACATGGCCCATGCAAATGCAGCCAGTTATTTGCACTCACACTTATTCAGTTTGCACATACAATTGAAATAATTGCACATGTCTGTTAGGCATGTAGCTGTATGTCTACACTATTGGAAAATGAGGCTCATTATTTCATATCACTATCAACTATAGTCAAACACATTTTTGAAGTATTGGATCATTCCAATATTCCTCTGCTTGTTTAAAACCCTCCAAAGTCTTATAGACAATGTCTGTAAGATAGGCTGGAATATCTACTCCCTTTCCTGTTGTCCTAGCACTGGCCTGTTTTCTGTTGCTCCGTGCAATCTATTGGTATGAGAGCCATTTCCTCTGCACCTCCTGTCATTTGGATCCACCATCCTGAATCTGTCTTTCCATTTAATTTCAGAGCTCAGCTGCAAAACCTCTTTGTACCTTGTCTATATTTCTCCTTTTTTCCTTTCTCCATCTGCCTGCCCTTTTATATTGCTTTAATTCCATAAAGCACTTTGGAAGACAATTTATTAAAGATACTATGCAAAACAATTGATATTGTAACTGTCTGTTGTCAAAGGGCAAAATTCTCCTTCAGGTCTGCTCACTAGGACAGAAGCTCATTATTCTGCTCTTCCTACTTGAGTGGAATGTCCACTGATGGCACTGGGGGTTCTGCATAGAATCATAGGACTGGAAGGGCCCTCAAGAGGTCCTCTAGTCCAGTTCCCTACACTCATGGCAGGACTAAATATTATCTAGACAATTAGGAAGTTTTTCCTAATGTCCAGCCTAAACCTCCCTTGCAGCAAATTAAGCCCATTGCTTCTTGTCCTATCCTCAGAGCTTAAGAAGAACAATTATTCTCCCTCCTCCTTGTAACAACCTTTTATGTACTTGAAAACTGTTATCATGTCCCCTCTCAGTCTTCTCTTTTCCAGACTAAACAAACCCAATTTTTTCAACCTTCCCTCATAGGTCACGTTTTCTAGACCTTTAATAATTTTTTGTTGCTCTTCTCTGGACTTTCTCCAATTTGTCCACATCTTTCCTGAAATGTGGCACCCAGAACCGGACACAATACTCCAGTTGAGGCCTAATTAGCGCAGAGTAGAGCGGAAGAATTACTTCTCATGTCTTGCTTACAACACTCCTGCTTATACATCCCAGAATGATGTTTGCTTTTTTTGCAACAGTGTTACACTGTTGACTCATTTAGCTTGTGGTCCACTATGACCCCCAGATCCCTTTCCACAGTACTCCTTCCTAGGCAGTCATTTCCCATTTTGTACTTGTGCAACTGATTGTTCCTTCCTAAATGGAGTACTTTGCATTTGTCCTATTTACTTCCGATCATTTCTCCAGTTTGTCCAGATCATTTTGAATTTTAATCCTATCCTCCAAAGCACTTGCAACCCTTCCCAGCTTGGTATCGTCTGCAAACTTTATAAGAGTACTCTCTATGCCATTATCTAAATCATATGTATGAAGAGCAGAATACCGAAGTCAAGCTCTGTGTATTTCTGAGAGGAAATTTAGTCTTAAAGTGGTAATATGTATTATCTTGTCTAGTGTCTCTCTGGATGATTGTTTAAAAAAACACAACATCTTTTTTGCGTGTTTGTGTAATGAGCTACTTATTTTATGTGGAGGAACTGCATAATGGATAAGGAGTGAGAATGCTGTAGTTGTCATATTAGGGTGATCTTTACGAAGGGGCATTATAGAGCGGAAAATCTAAATGTAAAATATCCAATTATTATTTAAACAGCTCTGTGCTGAATGTGTCGAGGAAAGCAGGTAAATCAAGGAGAGGGCAAGTACTTGTGTGTAAGATTCATGCAATATGGTTGCCGCTATAAATTTTAAGGTAAAAGGCAACTTTTGGGGAATTTCCAAGCTTTATTTTTCTTTTCTTCAGTTATGCCCTAAATAACTGAGGATTTTATAGTACTTTTGTTCTCACTCATTGCTTTTTTTTCTCTGCTCTGGGAACCTGCCAGCTGCTCTTGGATTCTTGGTTTGGGTCATGATTCATCTGGGTTTTAAATCCTAGGAGATTTATCGGTTCTAGATTTTGGTCGGGGTCATACATCCTGGAACCTTGCTGCTATTGCTGGTTCTTAATCAATCATTACCTCTTTCCCCTGTTTCCCTGTTCTTGGTCTCTAATGGATGTGAATTCACACGGCCAAACTGGGTTTTGACTGTTATCTTATGTAGTATTAGTGGAGCACAGAAGACTATATTACCATTCCAGACAAATTGCCAGGACTCATCTGGCTTAGTATAATAGAGAATGGAATACAGAGCATGGGTTCTATTCCTATGGCAGTCAGGGGCATAGCTGACTTCAGTGGAATAGCACAACTAATAGATGTGAAATTTAAAATCCACTGTTATCTTGAACTGCTTGTTTGTCGGTTGAAATATCTGCTTTTCTTTTCTGCTTGCTTGATGAAAAAGGTTCATTTCATTAGCTCTGAGTTGTGACACCGACATTATATTTGTCACTGTCTAATCCTTTACAGTAAATATCAACCAGGAGTTAACATTATCTGCTGAACTATTTGAAGATAATTCAGAATGGCAAATTATGGGCTGTGTAGATGAATGATGTGACATGATATGACTTCACATAATTGAATAAAACACAGATGGTACATACATTGCTCTTGACATGGTAAAATGCAGGCTAAATAATTAGCATGTTTGTAGTTGACACACAAACTACATGTTTTTCTGTTTAACTAAGTTTGTTGACCTCAGTAAAAATCACCTGCAGAATTTTTTTCTTTTATTTTTCATGTGGGTTTTGAAATAGCTATTGGTAAAGCACTGAAGTTGCTGTTGTGCAGTTAAAAAGCCTGTAAAACAAAGCACCAGATTTTTAAAGGCATTTAGATGCCCAACGATACAGATAATCACCTAGTGGGATTTTCAAAAGCACCTCAGCAGGGAAGGCACCTAACTCCCATTGAAATTGCTGTAATTCACTATTGAAATCAATGGGAGCTAGGCACTTAACCTCCTTAGGAGCTTTTGAAAATTCTGCTAGGTGCCGAATTCTCTAAGTCTAGCCCACAAAGTCTTCAATAATTTTCACGGACAACCCAGCAAGTACAAGGCTGTGATTGAGCACTTAGCTGTTCAGGACAAGCTGCAGCTTTGCTCAGTGGCTTGTCTATTTGTTTGTCTAAGAAACAGAATATTACTTTGAGACCTCGGGACATCCAAAAGATGTGGCCCGAACCCAGAGGACATAGTATAATGTCTTTCCTGAATGCAGGTTGGCCCCCTGCCCTTGTTGGAAATCTGAACAGTGATGTTGGAGATTCAGAGCTGGATTTACCTACTAGCACAGTAACTTTGCTGCTGTGTCTCCTTCCCTGTAGGCTTGAAAGTTGACAGTCGATCATAAGGCAGCATGTCCAGCAGAAGAGCTGAATCAATAGGTTAACCAAGCCCGGCCTTTCACATTCAGGCAGGGAGGCACATGAGGTCTTCCTGCAGCTGAAGGGAGGGGAGAAGGGAGAGACTGGAGGAGCGGGGAGGAGAAAAGGGGAGGAAAGTGGGAAACTGGAGAGGGATTCAGCCAGAAGTAGGATAGAGATCATAGGGTCCTACAAGAAAGCCAAGGCGAAGCTGCACAGAGAAACATTGAGGAAGTGTTCCTATCCCAGCTGACACATGGCAGATGTATAGCTGTAATTGTTTAAAAGGAAGCTAATCCATAGGGGACATCTTCAGTGTGGCCTTTGGGATTTTGCGTCTTTCTAGGGTTTTTTTGCCAATTCTCTGCAGTGCTGGGCAGCTTCATTGCTTCCGCTCTGTTGGCTGTCACAGCCACTCTGGGTGATGTCAGCCTGTCGCCACTGGAACAGCTGTTGAGCTGTAAGTGTTCTGCTGTCTGCCTTGCAGGGGGGCTATCCCTTATTACTAGGCAAGGCGGACTGCAATATGCTTACAGTTCTGCAGCAGTTCTGGTGGTGACATGCTGACATCACCCAGAGCAATGACAAGCAGCCAACAGGGTGGTAGGAATAGCACTTGCCCGATGTGAAAGAAAACGTTAAAACCATAAAGCAGCGCTGCCTCATAAGACAGCCCTATTGACTGCATCTGGTGTGTATCAGAGTCTCTCTCATTTAAATTAATGGCATAAAATACAACGTTATATGTAGGTTATAAATACAGCTACCATACATAGAGACCTTCTTGGATTACTTGAGTGCTGCAGCAGAGTATAGAAATCTCCATTACAATGCACTGACTACATTCAGGCACTGCAGCAGGGGCAGCTCATTTAAGCAGCCTTCCTAGTATTTGGGTGCAATAGGAGAACTGCTGGGACTTTCAGACAGAATCCCCATGGTATATCTTTCTAGGCTGTACAACCAGTACAGTAAATGGTGTCCATAATAGATGGCTCAATCTTTCTCCCATTGAATTTGGGAGTGAATCTATTATTGACTTAGGTAGGAGCAGGTGTGGGCTTGAAAGAGTTAGCAGGTGCAGAAGTGTTTCGATCCATTGGAAGGCTAGCATCACTATTTCACTCAGTCAGTCACTGAGGCAGGACAATTGTTTGGTTAATAACTCTGTAATTATGGCAGTCCCATGTAAATATAATCCTTAGGAATTGAACTATTAGACCTAATAGAAGTCTCTGAGCAAGTACTGGCACTTTTAAAGAGGATACTGACAATCTCCCTGTAGACTCAAATGCATATCGTAAAACAAGCATGGACTGTGATGAACGTTATTAGAAAACCAGTGCAGGAGTTTAAGTTTACCTTTGAAAATCATTTCAAACTCATTTGTCTTCAGTCTACTGTAACTTGCATGACTGGACAAATTATGCTGTAGCTACAGGTCAGTGAAAGCTGGGAACTCTAAAGAAATTTAACAAACCAGAGACTGGGTTTGAAGCTATTACACTAACTTGGCATGCTGCAGATGTAGTATCTGCCAACTCTTCTGAGAATATTCTTCTAAGTAGAGCAGCGGGGCCAGGGGAGCAATAGTTTGATCCATTGCAAACTTGTTTTCGAAAGGCAGTTTGAGTTGCCTAAGGTTTTAAATTCTGTGCACTCAAATTCTTAACTCTGAATTTTAAACTGCCCTTTTATATGGCGCCTGATCCTCATCATCTTTTCTTTTCAGTCACTTTGAAGTGCTTGCATATGTTTGGCATCCTGCCCTGAATTTACTTCCTGAGATAAATACACACATCAGACCTCTTTCAATAAAAAGGGAATGAAGAAGAGTTTCTCTTGCTCTTATCTTTCATTTCATTGCATTTTCTGTCTCTTTTACTTACTGTAGGTAGCTTGTGTGTGTGTGTGTGTATATATATATATATATATATATATATAAAATATATAAACAAAGAAATTGCTAGGTGAGTTGTGATTTAACTATTCCTCTCCATAAAGAACAGCTTCAGCAATGAGAGGATCTAGCTCAGGGGTTCTCAAACTGGGGGTTGGGACCCCTCAGGGGGTTGTGAGGTTATTACATGGGGGGGGGGTCATGAGCTGTCAGCCTCTACCCCAAACCCCGCTTTGCCACCAGCATTTATAATGGTGTTAAATATATTAAAAAGTGGCTCACTCAGAGGCTAGTTATGTGAAAGGGGTCACCAGTACAAAAGTTTGAAAACCATTCACTAGCTCTATTCTTTTGAAGCTTTCACTGGTTATCAAAAATTATTTGGTGTTTTTTTTCCCCCAAAAGATTTCTATTTAGAAGTGTGTTGGCCAGATCCTTAGCTGGTGTCAATTGGCATTGCTCCACTACTTTCAATGGAGCTACACTGATGTATACCAGCTGAGGATCTGGCCCATGTGTTTCTAAGTGAATTTAGGGTTGTGAAAGGTGCTAGGTTGGGAACATGGGAAACCTAATACCTGTAGTACCAGTGCAAGCAACGCTTCTATCCTTGCCTGGAGCAACCGCCTTTGGGGGGCATATGGTAGCTCAGTCTCTAATGCCCATCCATTCTTTTAACTTTTTATTGAAACTAACTGGATGGATGTTTGGTGGACCTCTCTCTTTCTCTACGTTAAGAGTTTTATATCACCGTCACTTAAGGATCTGAGAATCTTCTCTATAGAAGTGGTTAGCAGTTTCACAATCCCTAATGAGCTTCATGGAGACACTGGCTCTTCTCTCTTTGAGGGTATTAAAGCTCTGTTTGCAGAGGGTTATGGTTCTATTTGAGGGAGGCCAAAAGGAGAGGTGAAATTGGGTAGGGAGAAGGAGGTGCCAGTGTTGTGAATGTCATTCTTGTTATGGCAAAAGGCTTTGTCAAAGATGGGGGTTTGGGGTAGAATGGGCAGGATCCAAATTCACCTAATCCCCTCTGGAATCCCTTGAAAATAGAGGTGAAGGGATCTGCGTCATGTTACTAAACCCCTGAGGCACCCAGTACCTTTTTAAAAGGATTTATAATGTTAATAAAATGCTAGATCCAAGTCATACAGTCAATGGTAGTTTTATCCAAGAAGGGAAAATGATCAGACCCATGGTTAGTATTAGAGGAATATAAATAGAATGATCCCTGGACCAACTTTGGAAAATTATTCATAGGTTCATTTTCACTAACTAAAATATCTGCAGTACTAGATATTCCTAATAGCTGTCTTTGCTTCTTCTGTGGTTCTAGTCACCTGCTTTTTGTAATGTTGGTTTATTCCCCCTCTACCCTGCTCTCATGGCAGGTACTCTTCTAACAACTTGAAGAAAAATAGCTGTTTAATACATTAGAAATACCACTGCTCGCCAAGTCTACAACTGAAAACAAGTCAGTTATTATAGCCATTTGTCTGTCTCATTTAAAATAAGAAATATAAGGCTGAATTAGCATTAAACGTTTTCCTGCTGTGACTGTTTCACTGAACGCATGCAACAAAAAAGACAAACAGCAAATAAAATGAGCCATTAAGAAAATTTCAGAACATATATAGATTCAGCTGCTTAGTGCGACTTCCTGCGTGCTAAGCCCACATAATGCATTGGTGAAGTTTAGTGTTGGTGAAGACAAAATCAAGTTGATTATTTTTTTTAAATCACTCTCTAAATTATTATGGTAGAAAAGAGACAGGACTCAGCTGTAGTGATTACAAAGATGATTCTTTATTCCAGCTGCTGCACACAGACAGACCTTTTGGTTCTCTCTAGCTCACAGACTGACCCAGCCTGTGATACCTAATGTCACCACAGGGCCCCCCTAAATCTTGGTCTGGGTTATGTATTTCTAATTTTAAATGACATGAGTTTTCCCTGGACAAATAAAACCCCTTTGATTTGGTCCCAAGTTGATAGTGTGTTTAGGCATCAGAGAGAGATGGGTGTATAAAGTGTGCCACATAGATTGTACAGTCTTTGAGAGCGAAACTAAGTAAATGCACTATCTTTTTGTTCTGTCTTTGTACAGCAACTAGCACAATAGGTCTCTGGACTGTGACTGAGGCTCCTGGATGCTCCCACAATTCAAGTAATACATAATTTTTAAAAAGGCAAATTCAGGGATGCCATACTCTGTGACCCAGTAAATATCTTTTAAAAATGCACAATAATGTATCAAAAGGAGTGTGTGTGCATAAAGCCCACCAAAATGCTTTCAATTTACACAGATTTTATGCCACCACTTCCTCTGCTATTCATTCAGTTGTTACCATAGCAACTGCAACAACACATGGCAATAGAAGTTGCAGCACTCCTTCATTAAGAGAGACAACCACTAATGTACAAATTCTGTCCATCTGCTCATAGGTTGGGGAGGCTGAAAAATGCTGGTATAGCAGAGTCCTACAATCCTTGGTAGGAAAACAGTTTTGTTTTATATCCATTTGAACACACTATGCAATTAAGATTTTTGCCTAAACCTCCCCCTTGTGCCACTATTAAATTAGAAATCAATGCAGATTATAGAGCTGGATGCAGGCCTGGAAGATTCCGGATAGAATTTCCTACCACCCACAACCTATCTTTATGCATTAGGTTAGGGGCTAGGGGATCCTGTAATCTCCTATGTGGGTTACTTTTGCATAACCATCCCTTCGGGTGTGTTTAAAGAAAGGAGGAGGAAAGTGGGTTAATGTTAACTCAAGCTCCCCAAGTAGGGTTGCCACCTTTCCAGGTTTTCCCAGGAGTGCCCCTTTTTGAGGTAGATGTACAGAGCACCCTTACAGATTTTCCCAGGACATACCGCTAGATGACCAGTTATGGGCTCAGGATCATCTCAGATGTGTCTCCCCCACCTTTTTGTACTTCAGGGGTGGCAACCCTAACCACAAGACTGACAGGGCAGACAATGCTGGGGACTGCAGCGGTTGTCCCAGCCCCTGCCTCTCTACACCCTCCCCTTCCCCATCCATGAAGCTCTCTCCTTACGGTTTTGCAAGCAAGTACGTGTGAAGGGAAAATAATGTTTTCTCACAGCAGTGGATAGAGGGTATATTCTGTCAGACATTCTGGAATCTCCAAGTAGGTGCAAACACTGGACAGATATGGAGAGGGAAACCACAGGACAGCTTTAACCTGGGCAGGAATGTTGTGTGAATCCCCTACACAGGTGCCTCCAATCTTGTCCATCTTCCCTGTTTGTGCGGTAGACCCACACTGATTCTGTTGTGCCCAAGTTTTTATGGAAACCCGGAGGAGGCAAAATTTGCCTCTTGTCCCAAAGATTTGTCTGATCCTACTCCCATTGCAGTCAAGGGAATTTTGCCATTTATTTCACTGGGAGCAGGAGCGGGCTCTAAATGTAATGTGTGTGTTTGTATTCTGAAGGCACCAATATCTCTGCCAAAGTAGTGACATATAAGAGATTGTTCCAAAGTCAATTCTCTTTTTCTGGCACCCTTAAACAGACAAAACTAAGATCCTTATACAGTGGTAATTACTGGTAGGAGGGGAGAGGAAAGGATATGTGCCAGTGTCATTACAGTGTGAAGTATCCTATAGAGGGCTTACATTTTTATGGGTTAAGAAATTGCTTTGAGGGCCATGAATGAAGGTCTTTAATTTTTTTTCCTAAGGAAATGGGTTAGGTTGGGTTATGTTTGTGGTGGTGGTTTCTTGTTTGGTGAATGCCAGATTACATGATGATGTTTTCTTTGATAACATCTCCTGGGTGTAGAAAATTTAAACAGAACTCTGCCTGCAAGCTGCTCCAGACGTCTGTCTCCTATTATAGTATGGCTTCAAATGGAGACCTTGTTATCAATCAGCCTGTCACCTACCCAACTACCTGCTTCTATTAAATGATTTTACTATCAGCAATGATGGAACACACCAGTGAATAGCAAATTACAAATACCTAGAGAGATTAGGTATAAAGATTATATGGATAACATCCTGGATACTGCATTGGAAGTGACTACTGCAACTCAGTGGTTGCTAATGCATTTTTCTTTGGTCAAAAATGAAGAAACTGCTTTCGATTTTATTTCTGTCTACAGAGGGATGCAAACTGGGGACGTATGTAGAGTGAGTCCCTGAGAAATATCCGTTTCAAATAGCTTCGTATAACGTACAGGTAATGTGATGTCTAATTCTTTTATATTGTTGTACAGTCCTTTGGAAAATGGAAAGAAGTATACAAGTGGTTAGTACTATTCCTACGTTTTCCAAATGAACAGGGCATTCTCAAGACCCTTTACGAAAAATTTAGCTCTAACATAACCCAACTTCAGTGGAAGTTCTTCAATCTTATGTATTCATCTATCCAGCCTAATACGTCATCTATACCAGGTGCAGTGGCAACCTCTAAATTGTTATAGTTAAAAGTAGGCAAGTAATTCCAGTTTTCAGTTGCTTAAAACTTTAACTTTTCATTTTTAATGTTTCCAGGCCTTTTCATTTTTAATGTTTCCAGGCCTTGTCTCTGCAAAAAAGTAGCCCCCCTCCTTAAATATTAACAAAAATTGGCCAGACATTTTTTAGTATGAGAACAGTGCGGGGTAATCTCTAGTGAGACAAAATACATGCAATGTTTTCATCAGCTCTAGCCCTGAGGAGGATTGAGGTAGAAAACTGAAATTTGCCAGGATGACAGCCCTCTCCGAGTGTCCCAAGGCAAATTGTTTTTAAATTTATTGACTTATGACCAGTTTAATACCACAGTACACACACAGGCAGTACTTTTTACACAGAGGTTTCTCCCTAAGCTTGTAAAATGTTCTGCTGAGGGGAACCAAGACTGTGAATGCACACGTACCTAACTTAGTTGAACAGTGAAAACTTTAGTAAAGGCATGCAATGAATGAAACAGATCTACAGAAACACTTGCCTTATTTACTGTGCATTTTGCAAGGGTACATATACCCCACGCCTCCTGTCTGCAAGACAGGTTCCCTCCTTTGTAAAGTGTCTGAGATAGGTTGCTCCAGTGGTTTCCAGCAAAACAACTCCCCATTATGGAATTTCTCTTTTCTTGTTTAAAATAAATAAATAAAACAATCCACACCTAGGATATTCAATTTAAAAATCTTTTGGAGGAAACATTACATTTGCATGGTTACCTTGCATACTCAAAAATCAGGAAATAACAAAGTTAAGGAGGCATAAGGATTTAGCTCCAACCCCTTGTTTGTATACTGTTGTTGGTATGTGCCAGAGAAACACAGAAGTCATTTATATTAAAAAAAACAAAACCACAGTAAACTGTACTTAAACAAAACACTCCAGATTAAGTGGAACAACACTGGATAGTCAAAATTTTCAGGCATATAGAGGCCATCTAAGTACACACTTAACTTTGAAGCTAACTGCCTCATCTCCTGAATTGCACCTTCGCCGATTTATATTTCACATCTATATGCAAGTTAGTTTTATATTAACTAGACTGTCTACTTAATTATAAATAAGGAAGGTTTTTCTGTTAGTTGAAACAAAAATATACCAGTATACAAGTGCTGAAAAAATTATATATATATACACACACCTATGAGAAATAGGGCATTTTGGCAATGTTATTTCCCGCCACCCAGGTCCATTTCTTTTAGCGTGTGTGTGTTTGAGAGGGAGAGGGGGAGAGAGAGTGTGTGTATGTGGAAAGACATGATAGTTTGGTATGCTATAAAGACTGTATCTACATGAGTAGAATATCAACTTATTTTAGTCAAAAAGTAGCAAAGTTACGCCAGTCATCCCAAGTAAGTGTCAATAACACCTTTACATCAGGTGGATTATATATAGATGACACATTTTATAGAAGACTATTTTAAGACTGTTTTAGAGAGTTCTATAGTTTTTTTAGGAACTATTTGTTATATCACTCCACCTATAAAGGCTAGTCCCTTAATTACCATGAGTCCAACTCTTCAGAATTCAGAAGGAGCCAAAAAAAACCCCAACTCTATAAATAATACAAAATAGTTATTCTATATCTAAATATATCATGATTCTAAGATGCAGTAAATATCTGAAGACCATTTGGGGCTACAAGTGAATGCTGGGACACATCAGAAAGAAGAGAATCTCTTCTCTCCATTGGTATAAAGTTCCTATTTTTAATCCTGGAGAGCTGTGAGAAACCAACCTAATCCTGTCACTGTTGCAGGATTAAATCCTACCTTTCCTGGGTCTCAGGCAGTATAATTTTGGGGGCAGGAGAATTCCACATTTGAAGGAAAGAAGGAAATATTTCTCGGATAGGTTAGTTTTTATAAAAGTCATTGTCTGAATCTGCTCATATGGAGTTCTTTAGACAATCTGACAACTTCCCTGTGCCCTCAGTTCCTCATCTACAAAATGTGGACAATAATACTTCTTTTCTTCCACTTTTAGTCCATCTTGGATATTTAGACTGAGTTATTCATGGCAGGGACTGTGGCTTATGTGTACCTAGCACAGTGGGCCCAGATTTTCAATTGGGGCCTCTGGGTACTACCCTAATATAGATAATAAATAAAAATTACCACCAGAAAGATTGCACCATGGATTTTATATATATATATATATATATATATATATATATATATATATATATATATATATATATATATATATATATATATATATATAAAATGTCAGCTTGATGATCAGAAAATGACTAGAAAGATTTAAAAAAAAATCCCAAACCGTGTTGTATCCCCTTGAATGAAGAAATTATTTTACATCTTTAAATTCAGAACAAAATCAAATCCTAAATTGTAAAATCCCAAAGTTTCCTTAAAGTGAATCCCTTGAAAGGCCAACACTTGGGGGGAGGGGTAGTGGAAGGGGAGGGAGGGTACTATGCAGGAGAAGGGAGAAGAACATACATGAACTTCTCTTCTTCTGCTTTCCAAAAAGCCTGGAAATAGTTCCAAGATGGGGTTTACGGTGCTAATGATACAACGTTCATGTAGTGCTTTTCATCCAGGAAGATCCCTAAGTGCTTTCCAAATCATACAGAAGAATCACTCTATCCACCAGTGAAGAACCAGCCCCCTCTGGTTGAAAGGAGTTAGCTGGTAAACAGAGTACAGCCAAACTACTCAAGAGTTGCAAGAGAGGAAGTGAAGAATGCTTTACCCAGTTGATACATTCTGCCAACCTAAAATTCCTGTTGTAGTATTTGCCCAAATTGCTCTTTGGCAATGGCCCTGAGGTTTAATGGTCCACGTGAGTGAGTTGTTCCCAACTGATAAACTAAAGTAGGGTTATAAACATTTGTGCAGGCAGCAACTGAAATGAATACAGCTGTAAATCCAAAGTATGCAGGATTTATAATAGATTCCTTAGGAAATCTGCTTGTACAATCTGCAGAATGAAGATGAAGGTATTTTGGTGCCATTTAATATTCTTTCTTATTAGACAGGAAATCCCTTAATTAAACAAAGTTCTGTTGGATGTTTCTGCACATACTGGACTTTAGCTTATAGACTAAGGCCTTCATTCAAGCACTTAACTAGCATGGTATGGAGGAGGGACCAAATTGCAACCGTTGTTCACCAGCAAAGGGGTGGGGGTATCAGTATCATTGGGGCATTCATGCTGTGGGGAGAGAGGGGGTGATAGGCAATGTTTGCACTGCAACCCTCCTGGGGGGTTCTGCTGTCACTAAAGTTATCAGATATGACTGAATCCTCCCATGGAGAAGGTCTGTTGACTAAGATGGCGTCACTTTCACATTTCTTTTTTCAGAACAGAACATCCTCACCTGTGGTGAATTAGCAGCACATCCCTTGAGTGCTTTGGCCATACCACTTCTCTGGCCATATCTGCCCACTTTGGGGGCTGTATTGGCCAGTGGCTCCTGGCCTCCTGTTGGAGCAGCAATGGTGAGGAGATTAGTACAGTCCTCTGCGGCACCTCCAGCTTGAAGTGTTTTCCATCATATACAGGGTATACTGTTTGATTCAATGGTTCTTAGCACCCCCACAATACAAATTGTTCCAGCACCCCTGCAATCCTCCATCCCTAAGCCTTTAGCTTGTAAAGGTTGGTTGTCCCAGGGTACTAATTGTTTTGTTAATAAAATGAATCTAGGATGTTTCGCAATAAACTTGAGGGAAGGTGGGGCAGGAGCATGTCATCTGCTATGACCATGGCAATTAATCTGTAAATATTTTTGCTTGCATTTCCACAGCTCAGTTTATCCCTTTATTTTCTAGGGAATAAAACCAAATATTTGGAGAAGGAAGGGCAGGATACTGTGGGTCATCCTAGAGTGTGCGAAAGTTTTCTACTGTCCTTTCATTTGCAGATCGGAGGAGGAACACTGGGTTTTTAGAGTACTGTTCATCAGAACTACACACTGTACAGGTGCTCCTAGATTTGGATTTCACTCCTCTTGAACTATTTAGAAGGAAGCTAATAATGTCACAGAACACATCTGCTGAAATCTGTGCTTAGTGTGATGTTGTGAAACAATGGGACTACAAGTCAAGTTTCTATCCCTACCTCTGCCCATGATTTTTTGTATGAGCCTGGGCAAATAATTTAATCTCAGTCCTGACATTGCATTTCTACTGTGAGAAATTATTTTCTTTAAAATATCCTGGAATTCCATATTTCGAGCCAGATCCTTAATGTGTGTAAATGGGTACTGTTCCATCAAACGTAGCAGTGCTATGATTGCTCACACCAGCTAAGAATCCTGCCCTTATTGTTCCAGAACAAAGCCCTCAGTATGGAATCTGAAAGCTAGGTTGGGTTCTTCTGCATCTCTTACCAGTAATAAAGATTCCAAAATGGGAATTTAGGTAAGTGTTCTTCTGCTGATACATAAAAAGGAGTAGAATCCATCTTATCCCTGCTCAGCTATGTTGGTTAGTGCAGTGCTAACAGGAGTAAATAGTAGTAAAAACTTATCTTAGGGCAGGTCTACACTATTGCTTAAGTCAATCTAACTTATGTTGCACAGGGGTGTGACACCCCCCGAGCGACACAAGTTTCACGCTGTCCACACCGGCACTATGTTGGGGCTGGGAAAGAATTTTTCCCTTGCCACCATATTGGCTTAGATGGATTTGGGGTTTTTTCGCCTTTCCCACAGCAGGTTCAGGCAGGCTCTGTTCATGCATGGCATGATAGGCGGTAGGCCACATGTCGCAACTCATTATTGAAGTGTAGGGCGGATGTCCAGTGCAGGCACTCCATTGGAAAGGTATACAGTGACCAGATAAACAGCTTGGAAAAGGACTTAAAAAGAGGTGTTTGGTAAAGGAACAAATGGGGGGTGGTTGGCGACTCCTATGATTGCTACGGCAGGGAGCCAACCCCCATTGTTATAGCCTCCTTAACCCTCCTATGAGGTGGGGGATGGATGGTAAGATCCCAGCAATGAATTCACTAGAGGGACCTGGATGGAAAAAAAGGGAGAGCTGGTCAAAGCCCCCCAGGTAATTATGGAATAAACATGGGGTTACCTGCACTGTACACTTTTATCTGCTGGGTAGTGCCAGACATCTAATAATAAAGTTGTGACCCGACTAAATCTATGTCAAGTGTCTCCTGTCCTTCTTTCAGTATAGCCAGACAATCATGGGTTTTGATGATTCAGGCACAAATTGATTGTTTCTGTAGTATTCCCTGAACCTGAAATCTCTGTTCTATTCCTATAGGCCACAGCAGAAGCGGGATCAGTACACTCAGGAAGAAATTTTTTTAGTCTCATGGGACTCCTCTAAACTAGTCCAGCTGCAACTATGAAGGCAGACAACATATGGCATGAACAGAATCCTGTTCTTTATTTTGTGTCTGAGTTTAAAATATCCAGATATACAGGCAATAATTTCCCTATGCTTAGACAAGATAAGTGGATCTTCTTCTGTGTATCTCATTTCCCTGACTTCTTTCTTCCTTCTCTCCCAGTCAAATATAGTTTAATAGACTTATCAATGATCTTGTCATGTAGAGTTCGTGTTGCACATGGAATATCTTGCTACAGTGATTCTTCCTGTATGTGAGGCAAAGAGACTTCCTTAAGTATGAACTGTGGTTTGGGAGAAGGTATTATAGGCATAACCTTAAATGTTCCTATGATTAACATACCTGAATTGCTGTAGGCTTTGCTTTCTTGTTTGTTGTCAATTTCTCTATTGTAGGGGTGCTGAATATTCTGAATGAAGTAAAGATAAAAGCTGCCTTCTGGTGCCACTGATTTATTTTGAAAGGAACTTTAGCTCTTCCTACTGTCATAAAAAGATGTCCTTGCTTGACCTGCTTAAAGCAACATAACACTGAGAGTAAATATGTTTTACTTAATAATTTGTAGTGCTATTATATCTCCAAGTTACTGTGCCAACATTAACTACTAATTAATTCTCACAATACCCCTAAGAGGTAGATAAATAAGTATTATCCTGATTTATACAGATAGAGAACCCAATACCAAGAGGTTGTGACTTGCCAGAGGTCATGTATCAAGTCAGTGCCAGAATTAAAACTTGGAAGTTCCTGTCTTTCACACCCCTGCTTACTACGCTGCCTTTCATTTGTTACCATAGCTCTTCCTTGTTACTATAGGATGTGCTGTATGCAATCAATGAAGTTCTCGTCTATCAGATCATAAGCATATATTCATATTGAAGTCCCTAGATAAGGGAATGCATATAATGAATCACATCATTTCATTATACTAATAAATCCTGAATTAAAGATTAACAACCATTTGCCCCAGGCTTGTTTTGTTAAAATGATATTGGTTCTAACCATGTGCTAAACTATACACAAGTGTGTGATAAATATTTCTGGATCTCACCTGCAATGAGAACCTGCTGGAGTAATACTTACTGGGGCTGACATTGCGGCTCTTGCCATCTCTCTGCTTTCAGAGGCAATAACTGTCTTCTCTCTTAGCTACGGTAAGTACATGTGATGTGTCCTAGCCTCTTGAAGATACAGCGTCTTTGCTGAGAAAGACCTTTCCCTTTAAATCTCTCTTAAGATCTTTCCAAATATGATTCAGGGCCTTGGGTGTGTGCTGAAGGTCATAGTTCGTACTTGGGATTTCTGAGCACAAATGGCATCATAGAGCATCAAAGTCTCTCTGTATGTGTTTGAGCTTTTGAGGAGACAAAGTTGGCCTCGTTTTTCTTACCAGGTTGGTGTCTGTCCTTCATGGGCCACAGAAAAAATGAATGCATCAGAACATGTTTGCTGGAACCCCAAAATGTCCTTGGACCATGTCCTTCCAATGCAGCCAAGTGTCAGATATAGTGCAAGTATTTTTCATTTTCACAGGCCGATCCTCTATTCAGTCACAACCTTACAACAACAAAACATGCTTCTGTGACCATGAAGGTTAATATTACAGATCCCCTCTTTGAAGGGCTATTAGTCAGGCTGTTCTTTGCTTGCAGCAGGTTCAGAATGCACTGGTAGGATTGCTCACTGATTCGAACGACCAGGATTATATCATCCCCACCTTGCATTCTTTATACTGGCTGTTTGCAAAGTGATAGATTTGCTTTAAATTGGCCAAATGTGGAGATTAAAACCTATGATGGTCTCAGCTCTGCACTGCTGGGTATCTGACACCAGCAGTGCACCAACCCCCTTTCAGGATCCCAACCATTGCTTCTGCAGTCAGCAGGCATGTTTGCTTTTATTGTGATGGCCACTGCAATGTGGAGTTCATTCCTCTTGATATGCATCTGATTTTGTTCCTCGTTCAGAAGAAGCTTTCCCCTCTTTTCCCTAATGTGTCTTTAGCATGGCTAAACCTCCTTCTCATTATTTCAATTGGACCTTCTGATTTTTTTTTGTGTGTTTCTGTTTTAAGAGGTGAAGTTTTTTATGATATTGTGTTTGCAATTACTCTGCTGCAGTGCACCCTATATGCTTTGGGAGGGAGAGTAGCTATACAAATAGAACTAGTGTTACTGTTTACTAATAACCAAAATTTTCACCACAGCCTCTGAGTAAGAGGCAAAGTACCAGAAGCAGAGGTTTGGATTGTTCAAGGAGGAAGATGTAATAACACCATGCAGCTAGGATGACCAGATGTCCCGGTTTTATAGGGATGGTCCCGATATTTGGGGCTTTGTCTCATATAGGTGCATATTATTCCCCACTCCTGTCCCGATATTTCACACTTGCTGTCTGGTCACCCTACATGCAGCTAGGTCAAGGCTTGCAAGTATGAAATTTACAAAATACACACATATCTTCCTAATCCATGTGGAACTTTGTTTCCACACATACCTGATTAAAAAGATCATAAACTTTGTGATATTTATGTAGCTGTTCAGTGAAAAGTGTGCTCTGTGTAGAAGCTGATTGAAAAATAGAAAACATTATTAGTGAAAAAAAATCAAAAAGTGTTTAAGCCATTTTATTTCTGCTGATTTCGAGCTGGAGAAATTTCTTGTTCAAATTTTTTTTTGTAAAATGTGTATAGAAAATGCTCTTCTCCCCCAGATGCTTCGTTTCCTTTACTCCTGTTCTCCCCTTACCCTTTTCCTCCCTTTCTTCCTCTCTACTCCTTTTCTTTTTTCTAAATTTGCCTCTGAAAAAAGAAGGAAGTGAAGGAAGAAGAAGAAAGGAAAAATGATGAAATAGAATATTTTTTTTGTTGTTTTATACTCCACTCCCCCCCCCCCAGTTTCACGGAGAGAAGGGAAATTTTTGAATAAACACTTCTTTGAGGGGAAAAATCTGACTTTGGAAAATAGAACTTTTTTTGTTTAAATAAAAGTTAGTTAGAAAACTTTATACCAGTTCTAGTTCTGAGACAAAATAGTAGGATACACACAGAGTACGGTAATTGTTACTCTAACAATCTTACTTCAGATAAAAACTGCACCCAAAAGATCTGAATTTCAAAGCCAAGGGGCAAGATTTTGAAGTGACTAGTGATCTGGGGTGTGTTGACCTGAGAGACCCCTTAAAAGGGCCTGATTTTCCCTGGGTGGGTACTCAGCACTTTCTAAAAATTGGACCCCTTTAGGAGTCCCAAGTCAGGCACCCAAATCACTAATCACTTTAACACCTTGGGCAGGGTGACGACATTCTCATGAAAATGGGCATACTCCTGCCTGCAAATGTCCAGTGGATGTTATTTTAAACAAGTTGAAAAATTCATAATTGTTGTTTTGCTAGTAAGCTAAAGGACCTTTCCAGTACAGAGTGCAGGTGAATGTAATAGCATGTTTTCCCATTAGCATTAGTGGGAGTTATGCCGCTTGATCTCTAAGCACCATGATGAAATTCTACCCTGTTGTGATTAATATCATGTACAGGGCAGTGCAATGGATGATACCTAAGTTTCCTCATCTGTGTGCAAATCCATATCCCTACACACATTAGTTTTTGCTCTTTGTGAAAACATGACATAGGGCCTGGGACTACTGTTTCCCTTTCTGTACCCTCATCGGCCACAAACTGTCTTGCAAGGTTTTGAGCCTTTTGCCATCTGTATAGATGAGTTTCTTTATGGACTCTTCAGTTCAGAGTTTAGCTGTGTGTCTGGGCAATCTTCCTTTCAAACATATGGAGTGAGGCCTGTTTTCATGTTCCAGAGAAGCCTAGAATTGTTGTCAAACTGAGGAGCAAGAGACCGATTCTGAAGAATGAGATTTTTGTCTTAGCTTCTACAGATACCAGAACTTATATTCACAGTATGTCTGCAGCTACTACCAGTGAAAATCACATTTGCTGGATTGGGCCTGGATTTCTGCCTCAGGTAAAGTGATTAATCATTGTGTGGTAAAAAGGAATGTTTCTATTGTGCCTATCTGGAGCTTATGTTTAAATTTACGATATCATGCACATACTTGTATGTGTGCATTTTATTTGTAAAAGTAGGTCTTAAAAACATGAACATCCGTTAAAGGGAGACATCAGGCCAACCTAGTGTAAATTGGTGCATCTTTGCTGAAGTCAAAGGAGCTGCACCCATCTACACTGACAGAGAATTTGGTCCAAGATCATAGTTTTTCTTGCATGTCATTATAACTGCATCAAACTGTCATGCAGTTCTCTAGAAGAGAAAAATAGAGGAAAAATGCCTCACATTGGTGTAAATAGAATCATGGAATTGTAGGACTGGAAGGGACCTTGAGAGGTCATCTTGCCCAGTCCCCTGCACTCATGGCAGGATGAAGTATTATCTAGACCACTCTGACAGATGTTTGTCTAACCTGCTCTTAAAACTCTCCAGTGATAGAGATTCCACGACCTCCCTATGCAAGTTATTGCAGTGCTTAACCACCCCGACAAGAAGTTTTTCCTAATGTCCAACCTAAACCACCATTGCTGCAATTTAAGCCCTTTGCTTCTTGTCCTAGCCTCAGAGGTTAAGGAGAACAATTTTTCTCCCTCCTCCTTGTAACAACCTTTTATGTACTTGAAAACTGTTATCATGTCCTCTCTGTCTTCTCTTCTCCAGAATAAACAAACCCAATTTTTTAAATCTTCCCTCATAGGTCATGTTTTCTAGACCTTTATTCATTTTTGTTGCTCTTCTCTGGATTTTCTCCAGTTTGTCCATATCTTTCCTGAAATGTGGAGCCCAGAACTGGACACAATACTCCAGTTGAGGCCTAATCAGCGCAGAGTAGAGCGGAAGAATTACTTCTCATGTCTTGCTTACAACACTCCTGCTAATACATCCCAGAATGATGTTTGCTTTTTTTGCAACAGTGTTACACTGTTGACTCTCATTTAGTTTGTGATCCACTATGACCCCCAGATCCCTTTCTGAGTACTCCATCCTAGGCAGTCATTTCCCAAAAATAAAAGCAAGAGAAAGTATCATCTGAGTTAGAAAAGCCTGATGATGCCTGATTTCTCTTCATGGGGAAATCTACAGGAAATATTGACCTAACTACCCAAATTCCTTGCTATTAAAGGTGAACTTCACCCCAACGTAGGGCTTGGCACAAGCTCCGTGCACCAATTTTAAGTCCTATTTAAGCCCTTGTCGGTTTAAGGAAGAATTAGGAGATGCCACGTGTTTTGTGCTGGGTTTTCTTCACAAGGGTGAATTTCACTCTAATTGCCTTGACTATTGTGGACTTGCTTGTTATTAATACTTTGCACATATATATCCTTGTGTGGCTGATTCCCAAATGCTTTTGGAAATGGTGACTTATTAATCCTCATTACATCCTTGTGATGTAGAGAAGTATTAGCATCATTAGTTTCATTATCCTGCCTGGTAAATTGAACAAAGCGTATGAGGCCTAAATTGCCAAAGGCATCCACAGACTTGGGTGCCTACAGCATTCATAGACTTCAGATGAAGTTGTGAAAATCGGGCCCTAGAGCCAGAATTTTCCTCCTTACTCTGGCCTTTTTTATGGGCCCAAATTTGGCAGGGACAGAGTTCCTCAATCAGTGGAACTGAGCAATGCAGCCACAGGCTTAATGGGCAGGTGGGGCCATAGCAGATGCCACTATGGGGATTCTAAATGGCATTGTCACCCACAGGCAGCTCAACTTGGTCTGCCTGAACTCACGTAGCTCCCCTGCTTAAAGCCACCATCGTCCCACTTGTCTGCAACTTCTGTGCTGTGCCTCTAAGGATATGTCTACGCTAGTCAGAGGCGTGATTGCAGCCAGTGTAGGCATACCCCCATGATCATTAATCTAGCTATCTTGGCTAAAAATAATAGTGAAGATGTGGTGGCATGGATCCCGGCATGGGCTTGTAATGGAGTACCTACCCAGGGTTCCAGGTGGGCTTGTCCAGCCAGCACTGAAGCCCACACCGCTGCATCTTCATGGCTATTCTTAGCATGCTAGCTAAATGTAAAGCTATCGTGGATATGCCTACACTAGCTCCATTCACACCTTCAACTGCAGTGTAGTCAGACCCTCTGAGGCCAACGCTGAATGCTTTTGAAATTCCGACCCTAGTTGTCTGAAAGGTAGGAACTCAAAAAATGCCAAAAGTAGTGGCTACGTCTGATACTAAATGATTTACTCTTAGGCCTTGGCTACACTTGCAAATTTGCAGCACTGCAGCAGGGTGTGAAAACATACCCTCTCCAGCGCTGCAAATTGCGGCGCTGCAAAGCGCCACTGTGGTCAAAGCCCCAGCGCTGGGAGCGCGGCTCCCAGCGCTGTACGTTATTCCCCACGGGGAGGTGGAGTACAGACAGCGCTGGGAGAGCTCTCTCCCAGTGCTGGCGCTTTGACTACACTTAGCGCTTCAAAGCGCTGCCGCGGCAGCGCTTTGAAGTGCAAGTGTAGCCAAAGCCTTAGACAGCCAGTAGCAGAACTAGGAATACAACTCAGGAGTTCTATATCCCAGCCCTCTGCTTTAACCATTACACACACATTCCTCCTATTAATTGCAAAAGAGATGCTGGAGTTTTCAGCAAGACTTCTCCTGCATTTACATCTGCTTTAGATTCCTTCTTTCTGCCTTCCTAATAATTCGAAGAGACAGGATGACAGCATTGGTTAGGGAGGAAAAAATATATAAATAATACAGTATGTAAAGTGGCATTTACCCAGAGCCTTAAAACTCTCATACTCTGATTTGATTCTGTTAGTTTTATAAACTTCATCGTTCTTGACACTGACAATGATTCGTATAAATATTAACTGTTCCATTTAAATCAGCTGCATGTAAGAGTGAGATTGAGTTGTAGGATTCTTTGGGGCCCTACCCTGCAGTCCTTACTTGGGCTTAACCACCCAATGAAATCAATTGGAATTGTGCCTGAGTAAGGACTGCAGGACTGAGTCCATTAATCCTTTCCAAACTTGCCACACTCTCAGATATCCTAACCACTGGATGGCAGATGCTGTATTTTTGATTTTCAGCAACACTGATATTTAAAACAGAAATAATATTACTTCTTTCTTCCCTTTCTTTTGCAATATATAAACCAAGGTGAGTTAACCTGAACTAAAATTCTTCATCTACCCTAATCTGAAGGGTATTTTTGGAGTGCAGGGTGATTTCTTATCTGTGTCTCTATATTATCTTGCGTGCTGTTTCTGTTTGCACAGTGTGAGAACTTCTCCTCCCTTATACTTGACCATGTGCTCTGTCTTGATTATCAAAAAATGAATAAGTAAAACATTTTAAAAATTGAAATTTGTCCAACGTTGTTTTCTCCCTAGTCTATACAGATATGCTCTTTTGACAGTAAAAGAGGATGATTCCTTGTGCACTTGTTACAATCTTATTACAATTGAGAAGTATCTCTATTATAGCTGGAATGGACATGACATCAGATAGTCAGTAACACTAAGGAGCTGCTCCTGCTTTCATTGCAATCCAATGGCAAAACTCCAGTAACAGATAAATGACAGCAGAGGGGGATCTTCTGCAATCAACCCTGCTGAATAGTTCCTCTAAGTAACATGTGGACAAGCATACCGTGCAGGTTGCAAATCTAGCAACTGCAACATTTAGTGATAGCACGTGCTGCAACAGGTCAAATTCTGCTCACCCTGGCAGTGCTCCTTAAGGCCACGATCCTGCAAAGACTTGTTCATGTGCTGAACATTATGCGGCAGGAGTAGTCCCACTGAAGTCACTTTCGTAAAGTGGTGACATTGCACTTTGCAGTATGAAAAATTCAATTTATCAACTTCCACTCAAAGAAAATTCCTGTTATAATAAAATATTGATGACTGTGACAAAAGAAGCTTTCTGAGGTTTCAAAGACTCATTCCTTTACACATAGTGTCTGAAAGGTGACAGAATGATAGCACTGGGAAATGGGTCTCTTCAGGACAGGTTAACTGATGTGTCCCTGCCCTGACTTTGGAGCCTGCCTGTAAGGCTGAGAGTGTTTTTCAATCTCTAGGGATGAAAAGCCCATCTCCCCCTTACTAGGATGCTAACCCTTTGTGGTGTAAATATCTACCCAGTATAAACTGTACTAAGGTCACAACTCATTTCATGTGCCATGCCCTAAGGTCATCAGCTGGCAAGGAATTGCTTTGAGCTGGTAATTTATAGTATATTCACATTGTGATACCAAACGAGGGAGCTATCTAGTCCCTGAACTATAAATACATAGCATTACAGATATCTGTCCTCAGCTATCAAACCAGGGCCTGCTCCAGCTAAAGTCAATAGTGAAATTATCATTGAATACAATGGAAACAGGATCTGGCCCCAACTTGTTGGGAAATGTTGCCTTGCTTTACATATATTTTATTGTTATGTCGATTAGTCTGTGGAATTCATTGTCACAATATGTCACTGAGGACAAGAGGTTAGCAGGATTCAAAAAAGGTTAGAATGTTTATCTGGATAACATAAATATCTGGTTATAATAAGATTTTTTAAAGGGTTTGGGAAGTATATAAATGCTCATGCTTTATCCTTAAATTATGACTATTAAGAAGAAATTTTCCCTGGGGATAGATTATTCCATTACTGCCTAGTGCAGAGTTTTTTTACATCTTCCCTTGAAGTAGCTAGTGCTGGCTTCCAGTGGAGACAGGATACTGGGCTAGATGGACAACTGGTCTCAATAAAACTGGAAATTCCTGTGTTCCCATGTGAACAAATCTGAGATGGTTTTGATTCTGGCTGAGATGAAGATCATCTTGCTGCTCAGTGATACTCAGATCTCAGTGGTTCAGGAGCCAAATTAGCGATCAACATTACCCAAAAGACCCACAGTCATGTGAATTCATTGTTTCATTTACTATTTATATTTATATTATTCTCACAGCAAAATGACTGACCAAGTATTATTATTTTATCAACTGCAATTCGTTAATAACATGGTAAAAGCATCCTGATTGGGTAATAACTTAGATTGGTTCATAAGAATAGCCGTACCGGGTCAGACCAAAGGTCCATCTAGCCCAGTATCCTGTCTACCGACAGTGGCCAATGCCAGGTGCCCCAGAGAGAGTGAACCTAACAGGCAATGATCAAGTGATCTCTCTCCTGCCATCCATCTCCATCCTCTGACAAACAGAGGCTAGGGACACCATTCCTTACCCATCCTGGCTAATAGCCATTTATGGACTTAACCTCCATGAATTTATCCAGTTCCCTTTTAAACGCTGTTATAGTCCTAGCCTTCACAAACTCCTCAGGCAAGGAGTTCCACAAGTTGACTGTGCGCTGTGTGAAGAAGAACTTCCTTTTATTTGTTTTAAACCTGCTGCCTATTAAATATTAAATAATAATTAAATCACACCATGTTTTAATATCGCATGCTGCAAAGAGCTGCAGGAGATGTATTAAAGAGCCACTTGTGGCTCTCGAGCCTCAGTCTGAGTATCACTGATCTTGCTGTATGGGTGAATGTCAGCTAAACGGAGGCCAAGGTTAGGGGAGTCATTTTTTCCTTGACATTTGGTAGTTTGCTTACGCTGTTTTCTGTGTTTAGTGCAGAGGGCTGGCAATGGGCAAACGGTGCATATTAGAGCACAAAAAATTCTGAGAGAAATAGAAGTTCTGTGGTTTCACACTGTCACTTGGACAGTGCAGTTCTGTACTTCATCAAACAACTTGGGAAATGCTTGTAAATAATTCACTTCATCGTCTCTTTTTATTATGATTATTATTTATTATTTTATTAAGAATGATTAGAAAAGTACCGGCTCTCTACAAGGAAGAAGGTTTAAATGGACGAACACCTCACATAAAGGGACATATTGTTGCCACCTGTTGAACTGGGAGGCAGGGGGAGGTGCAAGTAGCTTTCCCTCTTCTTCATGCCCCTCATTCAGGCTGGTTACAAAAGCAGTTTGTCCTCACAAAGGAGATATTACTCCCATTTTTACAGCTAGGGAACTGAGGCACAGAGAGACTGTGATTTGCTCAAGGTCACATAGGGATTCTGGCAGAGTCTGGAATTGAACCCTGAGCTTAAATACAAGGCTCCCTTGTCAAAATAGGGCGTAAATTGGTCACGAATGGTGCATAAGCCTTGCATGGATTTCACCTAGGCTATCCAGAGCCACAGGATGAAAGTTTACCAGGGTCAATTCAGTCCTTCCTACCTCCCAGGAAGTTTGTATGTATCTGTATTTTAGGTGGGACCTAAAACGCTTCTTGCAATCTTACTGACATCTGCCGCCTAAATTAAACTTATTTTGTTTCTTAATGGAGCAGACTTTCTAAATGCCCTTTTCTCAAGAAGAGTGAGTGCACTTTTGTGGTATTGATTTATTGCTGTTTAGACATAGCTAACACTTCAAGTAATCCATACTGGTTTAAATGAACATAAGCTCTTTTAATAAAACTACTTGCACCCTTGGGATTTTTAGAAAGTATAAACATCTAGGACTAATCAACCAACCACCCAATGTCGCTTGCTTAAGCAAAACTCATATAAAAGTGCCTTCATTTTGCACTGAAAAAACACCTGACACTAAAAGACATTGGTTAGGGTATCAGAGAGCTAGTTAAGCCATGCTTGATTTGTCTGGAAAACATAAGTTACAAGCAATTGTGCAGGATGTGGGCCAAATCCTGAAAAATGCTGAGAAGCAATGAGAAGGTCTGCTTTAAAAAATGATGGCACATTATGGCCAAGGTTATGATGATGTGGTTATTATAGTACAGACTAGAGGACACAGTCAAGGTATAGTCCCCATGGTGCTTGGTGCTGTACATACACAAAGCCAGAGACAGTTCCTACCCTTAGTCGAAATAGACAAAACATACAAAGAGTGGGAGGCAAAACAGGGGCATAGAGAGGTGAAATGACTTGCCCAAGGTTACTCAGACAAGTGGCAGAGCTGGGATTAGAGCCCAGGGACAAAATCATGGCCCCATGGAAGTCAATGGGAGTTTTGCCATTCGCTTCAGTGGGCCAGAATTTCACCTCAGGTCTCCTAACTCCATCTCCAGTGCCCTATTAGACCACACTGCCTCCACGCCAGTGACAGTTTCCAGGTGTTCAGCACCTCTCAGGATTTGTCCCTGTATGTACTAGAAGTTCTCATGAACATCTAATTCCTAATGTTGTGCCTGGAGCCTTTCTTTATAATTTATAACTGGACAAACCAGAACACTGGATCCAAATGCCAGAGAGTCTCGGGTGTTACGGTGAGGAGGGCTGTGTAAGAACCTGAATAAAATAGAATAGATGGGTGGAAATTCAGTTTCAAATTGAAATCCAGTTGAACTTTCTGACTTGTGTAAATCTCTATAACACATCAAACAATACATGATGTGGACTGACCAGGGCTCTCTCTATTTGCATGGGAAATAAGCACAAGAATGGCCCTATTGGGTCAGACCAAAGGTCAATCCAGCTCAGTATCCTGTCTACTATCCAGGTGCCCCAGAGGGAATGAACAGAACAGGTAATCACCAAGTGATCCATCCCGTCACCCAGTCCCAGCTTCTGGCAAACAGAGGCTAGGGACACCATCCCTGCCCATCCTGGCTAATAGCCATTGATGGACCTATCCTCCATGAATTTTTCTAGTTCTTTTTGAACTCTTTTTTGAAATGCAGCTTTATGTTTTCTTTGTTGCTAAGGTGTGACTCAAGAACTTCTGGATACCCTCTGGAGGTCACAAGGGAACACAAGGGTACAGGGACCAAAAGAGTATAATGTAAGGTCTCTAATGAAAGCCAATGTCACACTGGTCACCAGAACCACTGGAAAATGTGTGGATGGATGTTGTGAACGGAGATGTGCTTAAGGTCTGGTCAACAGAAAGGTGAAAAGCAGGTTTTCTTTCATGTAAGAAGTTTTTATCTATATACATGTTTTGTCTGTATATATGTAAATGAAGTATTGTATAGCTCACAATGGGCATCCATTTACAGTCTTAGCCCAATGCTAATGAAGGATTGGGAAATCTTAAGGGAGGAAATTTACAGGAAGAAGTAATACAGCACAGGAGAGCCCTGTTGACAAGTAAGGACAATACTCTTTTAGGGGTATAACCATGCGGTATGGAGGAGCAGCCTCATTCATTTAATCTGTGAGGACAAGCCACCAGCAGGCTTGATATTATAAGAAGGGGTCTCTGCCAATCTGGTTGAAAATGCTGGGGAAAGGACGTGGAATAAGCCGTCTTGTAAGAGAAGGGAATGTCTTGTTAGTTAAGTTTAGACTCTAGAATGCATATTGTGATTTTGTTTAATGTATAACCATTTGTTCCCAGTATTCTCACTCTATCACTTGAATCTCTGTCCTGTAATAAACTTAGGCGTGGTTTACACTATCAACTTATGTCAGTATAACTACGTCACTCAGGGGTATGGAAAATCTCCCGCCGGTGTAAGTAATGTTTTCACTGAGTGCTACAGTGGCGCAGCTGAACTGGTGCAGCTGTACCAGTGCAGCACTTGTAAGTGTAGACAAGCCCTTATTCTTGCGCTCTCTCTCTCTGTATATATGAAGTTCTGTATGTTCAGAAGGGTGTGGATCCTGAGTTGAATTTTGTAAGCTGGTGTGTGCTGTTCCTTTGAGAGTAGTGGCTCTGCGACTTCTGGGGTTTTTCAGGGGAACAGGGATTGAACACTCCAGGGGCACTCTCTGAGGACTCAGGGGTCAGTGTGCGCCTGGTACAGAGAGAGCGTGAGGCTTGTAAGGCAGTGCTTGTGTTGCCTGAGGCTGGTGGTTTGAGCCTGTGAGCTGATCCACAGCAGGTACAGACAAGGCTTTCTCACACTAAGGGCTAGTGGTGGCAAGATGCCTTACAACATATCAAACAATGCATGATCTGGACTGATCGCACTCTCTGTATTTGAATGGGGAATGTAGCTATGTGTTGATGGAGCATGATTTTCTGTTTTCTTTGATGCTAAGGAAACTAGGAGCTATTACATCTGATAGAATTCTGTATCCATTTGGAAAGACTTTTAAGTGAATGTTGTGTTGATGGCCCAGGAAATGAAGGAATGTATATGTATCTGCCCAGTCATGCAGACTGAAATGCCAAAGTCACGTATGTCCTTGGGATATTGAAGAATTCAGTTAGAGCAGATCTTGTTTTTGTTGCTTAAAGAACTAGCTTTCTCCTGACTGGCTGGTGTAGGTGCCTTTTTTTTTTAAAGGTTCTCTTTTCATCACTCAAATGAAAGTCCAAGAAGATGTTTTAAATTGTTTTATGCTATCAGAAAATCATGACTGTCTTGACCTAACCTTTCTCAGTGTAAATCAAACAGTCCTATGGTAAGATTTATCACTGCCAGGGAAGTATCAATATAATTACATAAGAGCATGCCAGCAGAGTGTGCCTGCGTTCTAAGAATCTGTGCAGCGCATATGTAGCTGGCTCTCTGCGGCATGCTGAAATCAGAGTTTTATTGCATTTAACAGAGAGTCATTACAATGCAATTGTAACTTGCTGTTATTAAAGGGTCTTACATCATAAGCAATTACTGTAAAAAGCTTTGGATTTAGCTTTATTCATAATTTTTATAACATGATTTATTAGAACCCCATTACATCCCATAAATCTTATCTGAAGAAAATGAATATCAGTTAGGGCCTGATCCTTTTTACCTTTACTCACGTTGGGTAGTACTTTATTCTGTGTCTAGTCCCCCAGAAATCAATGGGACTTCTCAGGGAGTAAGGTACTACTCAGTGTGAGTAATGGTGGCAGATTGGGCCCTTAATGAGCATAGAAGAGGAATATCAAAATTGCACTAAAACTGTCAGCATTCAGATTTCACTGTGGGTTTATTTTATTTCATGCAATTCACTGATTCCCTCCAACTTTTTCATTCAACTGCTGTACATAGGATATATATATATATATATGTGTGTGTGTGCGTATGTCATATATTTATATAATGCAATGTTCAGAAGAGAAAGCCAAGTCAGTCTTCTAATACTGTTGTTTCTCCCTTCACTCTAGATGCAGGATATAGAAACTGAGAAGCTAATTGCAGTACAGTTGCAGAGACCTCAAAATGGCTGCTCTGTTGTTGTTTTATTCAAGAATGCACTGGAATTGCATAAAATCAAACCTGTACAAAATATGGCCCAATCCTGCATCCCTTATTTATATGAGTAAGGAATGACGTACTTGATTCAAGGATTGCTGGATTGGCCCCGGTTAACAATCTTAACGGTCCCCATTTGCCCTTTCTCTTTACTAAATACAGCACTCAGATGTCATTTGATCAGAAATTGTTCAGACATAAAATTAAGTCTTGCAGTCTGAATAAAGACCTGATCCTGTAGTCCTTATGCAGAGAAAACTCTCATTGACTTCATGGGTTTTTTGCCTGCATAAATACTATAGATTTGAGTACATGTATTTAAGGTTTTGTTAAGAGACTTTTTTTAATAATTTGGAAAATTGTGTTCAACTTCATTGCCAATGAATTACCAAGAGAGAGATTTATTTGTATATTATGCTATAGTTCTTCAGAATCAATAGATATAATGTATCTATTCAAGAAATATACTGTAAATGATCTTTTGTTCTGTTCAACACACAGAAAAATTAGCCTTTCTTTTTTAAGTTAATGGGAGTTTTGGCATTGATTACAGTAAGAATAGGATTGGGCCCTTTGTAGCTGATTTCATATAATTCTCAGTTTACATTAAAAATGAGGCAATACATATACACTTTATTATTATTTGTTACTTAAATAGCACCATTAATGTACACACCTCAGTATCTAATATGTTTTGCAATGAAGGCAAAACAATATTCTAGAATATTAGACTGTAGATGGAAAAATAATTTTTCTAGGGGGGAGGGATTGCTCAGTGGTTTGAGCATTGGCCTACTAAACCCAGAGTTGTAAGTTGAATTCTTGAGGGGACCACTTAGGGATCTGGGGCAAAAATCAGTTCTTGGTCCTGCTAATGAAGGCAGGGGGCTGGACTTGATGACCTTTCAAGGTCCCTTCCAGTTCTAGGAGATAGGTATATCTCCAATTATTATTATTAAAATTTTACTATGTTTGGACTAATTTGTAACCATCAGTTATATGTATCATACTTTAAAGTGAACATACACTATAAATATTTTATAAATAAAAGTTAACTGATCTCATCTCTCTCTTGCCTTCCCTTCCACACACAATGTGACACCACAGAACATCAGTATTTTATTGTCTTTCCTCCAATCAACACCAAAATAGCAAAGGTCAGAGTAAGGGCAAAGAATATTTTTAGGGCCCTGGGGCATAAGAGGAAAGACTGAAAAAACTAGATGCCAAATCTGACCCAATTGAAGTCAGTGGCAGCCCTCCCATTGACTGGGGGGCTCCCAATTGACTGGGGGGCTGCCACTGACTGGGGGCAGAGGGACTGGGATTAAGTTTTAGGAGTACTGCAGGATGGTCTGATCTTGGAGTCCTTCCTCCCACTGAAAAGCTATGCACTTTAATGGGAGTTGTGTTTGTGCAAGGTCTATAGGGTCACAACCTCTAGGCTAAATCCAGTAAACTCTTCATAACATGAACAGCCCCTAATCACATGAATAGCCCCATAGGATGAATCAGAAGCATAACAATAAATACTAAACTATAAATACACAGAGCGTAGCAGAAGCAGGGGGTGTTTAAAAATGGAAACAGGTGGAGGTTTAAAATAACAGTAAAAAGACAGGAAACAGGCAAAAGGAAGAAAATGTCCTTGAATCAGAATTGTCAGGTTGTGCATTAGCTACCCGAGGTAGACATGCAATCATACCATTGTTATCCTCATCTGTCCTCCCACTTGAGACTTCTTGACTGAAATCAGACTGTAAGCTTTTTGGAGTAGGAACCATGTCTTCCTATGTGTAAATACAGTGCCCAGGAGAATGAGGTCCTGATTTTGATTGGGTGCTACCATAATATAAATGATTTACAAAAATAATAATTGAAGTCAGTGGAACAGCTCACATGAGTATATGTGTAAGTGTGATGGCTGCCATCTTGACCAATGTACCAGGCTCTTCCAGAACTGAAGGTATGAGCTGCTACCGCTTGAGCTAAAGCTCTTTAGCTGGGGCTACAAAAGACTCCTGCTCAGTGGATTGGGCATTCAGTGGGACACATAACACACGCTCACCAGTGGGTTACATAAGCATTTTCAGGAATGGCTCCCTTGATAGGAGAGAAAAAGGGTGAAAGGGGATATTAAAGAGGGGTATGAAATAATGAATTATAAAAGGGTGATTAGCGAAAACCTGTTGTGCACCATGATTTAGTCTATGCTGTAATCCAAGAACAAGGGAACCTCTTGTAACATTAAAAGGCAATACTTTTTACAAAGCTACAATGCAGTGGACAATATAATAAGCCTGTACCATTTTCTACCAAAGTATGGGCAATGAAAGGTTCAGGAAGTTTAATCACAAGGTTAGACAAGCCCTTCCAGGGGAAAACCCCACAGGGAGGGACAGGGCAGGAAAATAATGTTGTGAGGGTTCCCTTAATGCAGTTTCTTTTATATTCTTCCAGGGAGGTGTTGGGGCTTGGGTTTGCCATGCTTTGAAGGAGCCACCACCCACAGCAGCCCTTGGTAACCTCTTTTTAAAGAGTATCAGAGGGGTAGCCGTGTTAGTCTGGATCTGTAAAAGCAGCAAAAAGTCCTGTGGCACCTTATAGACTAACAGACATATTGGAGCATGAGCTTTCATGGGTGAATACATCCAACGAAGTGGGTATTCACCCACGAAAGCTCATGCTCCAATAAGGTGCCATAGGACTCTTTGCTCTTTTTAAAGAGTGGCCTTAGCATGAAAGGTGGTGTACAGGAAAATTAATATAACGAGGCAGAAGCTGAAACTTTGAGGAACCGCTGTAGGTTGGTCTGAAGGATAATGCATGTCTCCCCACCACACTTTGCCCTTGCTTTCCTGGCTTGCCCCTCCCCATGCCCAGATGGATTTCTTCCAGGGAGGGGACAGTTCCCTGGAGGTGGCTGATTCTTCCCTGCTTCTAATTAGGAACAAATCCACATAGAGAGGGTCCCTTGCAAGTGTTGCTTCAAGGGGCCCAATTTTTTTTAAATAAAATTATACCAACTACGTTATAAAGTTACAGTGACTATCCATCCTTCCTTCTAGGATTGCCAACTGTGACTGAGAAGAAATCTCCCTTCTTCCCTCCAGTAGAGCATTGCAGGACTTGGAAAGGTGTTTATTATGAGGGCTGTCATCTAACTGTCTTGTGTCTGGCTGGAAGCAGGATGTTGAGCTAGATGGACCAGTGGCTGTTCTAACTTGGCCATTCCTAATTACAAGAAGAGAATGTAAAATGGTTGCAACACACACACTCAATATCAGTAGCCATATGATGATAATTCATTATGCAGCTTCATTAAACAAAAAGAAAAGGTCCAAGAGAATACCCTGAGTTTCCCTAAGGGGCCTCCCTGAGTTTCTTTTGGGGGATTAAAATAGATTCCTCTGGGTCTTCAAATATTTGTGGAAACCAGAGCTAACAAGGGCTCCTAGCGCACCCGGACCCCATGGAGGAAGCAGGGCCGGTGCAACCCATTATGTGACCTAGGCGGTTGCCTAGGGCACTAGCATTTGGGGGGCAGCATTTTGGGTCCTTCAGCGGCGACCGCAGTGGCTGGATCTTTGGCCGCCCCGGTCGTCGTTGTCGACATTTAGGCGGAGGGACCTGGGGCAGGGGGGCACAGGGAGGGCCGCCTGCAGCAAGTAAGGGGGGTGCGGCACACAGGGGGACCGCTCCCCGCCCCAGCTCACTTCTGCTCCACCTCCTCCCCTGAGTATGCCGCCCCGCTCTGCTTCTCTCCCTCCCATGATGCAGGACCATCACGCACCCTTACCATAAGTTTCCCATAAGCCTCTCCTTCAGCTCACAACTGCTGACTTTCCTCGTTCATCTCTGCTCACAAGGAGTATTTGTATGAGCCTAGGATTTAGAAGCCAAGCTGCTGAATGCTGCTTTCCATGGAACTCCATCATAGCTGCACCAGCTTTTATTTAAACCTTTTATTTAAAAGCAACAATAATGTTTATTTGGAAGTACTATAAGAGCCCTCAGCATTGTTAATAAAGAGTTTAAAACAGTTTAAAGCTACTATGAGCACATGCACACAAACTCTACTGACAGCTCCAGATGCCCTGACATTGGCTAAGTTAACAACTGTCAGTTTAAAAAAAAAACCAGCTTATTAGGGATGAAGGAAACTGAATCCTGCAGTGCTTGTGTAGGGAAAACTCCCAGTGAAGTCAATGGGGAATTTGTCTGAATAAGGGCTGCGTGTTCAGACAAGGAAACAACCACTAAAAGGAAAGAGGCAGAGTGCTAGGAAATTGTTTTTATCAATTCATATATAAAGTTGTTTTACAGATGCTTATGAGAGGTCCATGCTCACTGTTACAATCGTGCTATCAGAATGCCCAGTAGATCTGAATAGCTTTTGTTTTACATAGTGCCCAGTCCTCAGCTGATGTAAACTGATGTAGTTCCATTGACTTCAATGGAGCTGTGCTGATTTACACCCACTAGGAAAGTTGCTATGTAGATTTTTTTTGCATATACTTACTAGTTTTAGGTTTAGATTTACAAGACATTTGGTTCTATAAAGATGTGGATAGACCCCCCCCTACTGGAATTTGCAAAAGTGCCTAAGCGAGTTAGGGGCCTAACTTCCATTGGATTTCATCTAACCTGCTTACAAACTTTTGTAAATCCCACTAGGTGTCTCTGTCTTCTAAGCACCTAAATACCTTTGTAAAGCTGGCCTGTAGATTCTATTTTTCCAGTGATTATCATTACCCTATTTTCCCTCAATCCTATTTCCCCATCCCCCTTCTTAGGCTTAAAAAGAAATGCCAGTTTTCAATCCATAGATTAAACTATTACTGACCAGGCATTTATGTTTTAGCAACACAGACATTTTTGGGGTGTGGAGGGAGGGAATGAAGATGTGAACAGTAGCCAGCCTTGCCAGAAGTTACATAATTTCCCTCCTTTCTACAAATGCACATCCAATCTGAGAACAGACACAATAACATGTGATCAATCATGCATTTCAAATACTGACTATTCAAACTCTTGTTTACTCTAAACCGTCCCTATACTGAAATATGGCCCTGATTGCGCAAGAGAACTAATAAAAATGTTTGCAAAAATGACTAAATTTGTGTGTTTTGATTTTTTGTTCATGGATAATTCCTGGAGGAAATAGCCAAAGCTGATAGATGATAATTAATAATTGTATCAGATCTTGTTCAGAGAACTGTTATTCTATTTATATATGTCACTATATGTGATCTATGGGGGTTTTTAATATATATTGAATATTTCAGTTTGTAAACTGTATTCTTTTTTACTTGAGGGTATTACAAGGTACAGCTATAACAAGGATTTTAATTAAAATTTGTAAGTTTGTACTACCATGTTAAACATGTAATTTTGGTGAATTATGAAAACATGAAAGCATTTATAAATCTAATAATCATCTTCACTAACACTAACAAATATTATCAGCTGTAATTGGCTTATTTAAATGATTTAGTTTTTTAAAATAACAATTAATTTAAGCATTGGTGTATGACTAAAATATAAGGAGTAACTGAAAAAATAGTACAGTTGGTTATGATTCATATGGAACTATATTCATGTGTTTGTTACCTGATTATATTACTGTACTTTGCTATTGACTTCTTTAGCATACTGTCCATATATTAAAGAGGCTATTGATTATTTCACTGCTAATTAGCTATAGTGAGTTTAAGGTATTTTGTGATGTCTGTCACTAAATTATCACAGTATAGATCAACCTCTCTTTAGCGCCTTTACACACATAATCATTACATTTTGCTTTTATTAGAAAATGTTAAGTGTCTTTTAATGTCTTCTTAATGGACAGGGTGCATGTGTTGGTGGTGATAGCCTTCATGTAAGTTGTTAAAATGCCTATGTTGTATGTGATTGTAGATCATTAAATGGTTCTGTTATTTAAAACATTAAGTGTATAGTATATACCTTAATTTTGTGTAATGACTAGAATTCATAATTCTCCAGTCTTATCCATAGCAATACCTTAAGGAAAGGACAGATTTAAGGCCAAGTAGAAGTTGAAACAAATGAGGTGTGCACACAGAGAAATGGGTATATAATTATGACTAAATTGTATAATATCTGCAGAATAACATGAATTCCCTTTACACTGGCTCACGGTGATAGTTATTTTATAAGGGAAAGTCCTATCCCACTGGAATGCAAGGTTGTGCAAAGTCTTTTAATGTTGATCATAAACTTCAGCCTCCAAGCTAAATCACATCAGTATTTTCATGACAAAACATTAGAGATGATTTTACAAACTCTTCTTCATTTGCATCATTTCCCATGGGAAACATTGGCAGTTTGGCCTTAAGGCCATGCCACAAAATAAGGGGGAGGTGCTCCATTTCTTATTGGGATGCACTTTAGCAGCACATGCCTGACCACCAAAGAAAGCTGTTTCTAAAATCAATGTGTGTTAACACTTTGGTTCATTACAGGCAGCTGACAAAGCCCTTTGAAAGATATCCTCTAGCCTTCCCTCCCCATTTCCATGTTCCCTTGGCAGATATCAGGAATTTGACAGCTGTAGCTCAACAGCACTGTCCTTTTATGTTGTGGTAAATATTTCATTAATCCCCATACTATTTAAAGAAGCTCCTTTTAAATGTTAACTTCTTTCTTTCGCAGGAAATCTCAGAAGAGTATGTGAACAAAAATCGTAAAGAAGATGCATAGAAACTACCTCAGGCTCTGCCCCATTCATTGAGTGTGCAGACGTGGCATCTCAGCATTAGAGATCTTTGCTGAGCCTTCACCATCTGTTCACGTATTGATCTACTCTATCCTTCTATCCCTTTTCATCCACTTATTCCTTCTACAGCCATTTATTTTTCCTCTAGTTTTATCTCATTCCTTAAATCCGCACATGAAACACTGATTATCCTCCCACACCAATAAACCAGCCATGCCCATTTAGGGCTGGCAAGAATTGTCTTAACGGTGCATTTGTAAGATAGGGACCACATCAAGTTGAGCTGTCTTCCCATGCACCTATCCATCATCCATTTCTCTCACTTATCCAGAAAGATACCTGAGGGGCTGAACATGATGCCACTGAAGTCAATGAGTGGTTTACCACTGACTGCAGTAGGGACAGAATCAGTCCCTAGATTAGCATATGAATGAGTGATTATCCTTATACATCACTGCTCCAGAGATACCTGTTTGGAGGAGTCAGTTGACTGTTTCAGAACACGCTCACATCTACCTATGGTGTGGATCAAACCAGTATTCGTTTGCATTAAAACTGCATGCAGGAGGGAGGAGGAACTGTCCTTCAGTATCCAGGCAAGAAACCCATCGAACACGTCCCTTCTCCATGCACCTTGTTCTAATGAACACTTCTCCCTCTCCACATGGAAAGGAAACAGCGGTTAGGTGGCTCAGGGACACTGAAGGATGTTTATCAAAGAGTCGCAATGGGAAATATTTAACACTGCATGTATAAGGAAATAGTACATGAGAGCTACCTTACAACCAGGAAACTCCCCAAACCTTTCTCCTACGTTCGCTGCCTGTTTTAAGGACTGTTTCTCATGGAGGGGAAATAGTGGCTAGGTCAGCAAGGAGGATTGAAGGGAGAGCCTCTTTTGATTGGTAGGGTATAATTGTGACCATTTGGATGTATGGTGATAGGGAGGGAACTCATTCTCAATCCTCTGTGTACCTGGTCTAATGAACCTCTCTCCTGTCTCCATGTGAGAAAGTGAGAAAGAGCATGGGTCCAGGCACGTGCTCTAGAGTGTAGGTCTCCATGTGCCCACACATGTATGAATGCTCTACACAGCATGTGCCTGCTCTGGAGTGCACATCTCCACGCACCCATGTCTGTGTCTTCTCTAAGCCACATGTGGCAATGCATGTGTGCCCGCTCTAGAGTCCAGGTCTCCATGTAACCATGCGTGTGTGTCTGCTCTAGAGTGAATGCAGTGCAGTAGTGCCGAGGGTAAAGAAGCTAGCAAGGACAGAGGTGTGGGGACTGTCCTAGGCAAGATGTGAGCATGGTGATTAGGGTGCTGATTGTATAGTTTACCCTTGTGTATCTGGAGAAATAGGGGTCCTCACAAAGTGCCCAGAGGCAGGGCTGCCACCTTCTCCAGAAGCTGCCAGACCTGCCATCTGGGGCCCATGCATGTGTGTCTATTCTAGATTGCATATGTACCTGCTCTAGAGGCCAGGTCTCAAGGTGACCATGCATGTGTGTGTTCTCCAGAGTGAGTGTAGTTCAGTAGTGCTGAGGATCACGAAGTTAGCAAGAAGGACCGAGGTGAGGGGACTGTCCTGGGAAAGATGTAAGCATGGTGATTAGGGTGCCGATTGTATAGCTTACCCTTGCATATCTGGAGGAATAGGGGTCTTCAAAAAGTGCCCAGATTCGGGGCTGCCACCTTCTCCAGAAGCCCCCAGACCTGCCATCTGGTGAGTCGCTGAGTGCCAGGCGTTTAGTCATCTCCAGCTCTTCCTCGCCATCCCCAGAGTCTCCGGTGCCATCTGCATCTCCGTCGTCAGCACTGCTATCCAGTGGTGCCCCACCAAAACTGTCAAGCGCCTCCTCGGCGTCCCGGTGCTGGCGGTAAGTCATCCAGCAGCAGGGCTCCACATCGGTCTCGTCAATGCCCCAGAAGGCCAGCTCCTCCTCGTACAGAGGCCCACACACATCCGCTGGGCAGTGCAGCTTGCCTGTGCGGTAGTAGTTCAGGATGTGGGCAAAGACGCCCGGGTGCCGGTCGAAGAAGAACTCGTCTGTGCGCGGGTCATAGTCAAAGTGGCTGTGGGCATCGGGCTCAGCGATCCAGGCCAGCCGAGTGCCGGGCAGGGTGCGCAGGGTGCTGCGGTAAGTCTGGTGCCTAGTCCCTCCCACGTTGATCACGATGCGATCGCTCTCGTCGCCCTGGCCCATCTCGTCTCTTATTAGGCATGTCGCAGACTCATGCAAGGAAGCACAGCACACAGCAAGCACATAAGGGGGCGGCTTCTTGACTGCAATCGATACCTAAACTGATAATTTATCCAGCTGGTCAGGAATCACCTAGGCAAAGGGCACCCAACTGGTGTCAGCCCCTTGTGCCTTTTCTTCCAAATGCTACAAGCCCAAGGGCACCCCTGAAAATTAATGCTGGCAGTCCTAAGATTCCTTTTATTTGCAGTTAAAAACTCTTGTGCTGTTTTATTTTAAGCCAGTGTTTGGAGAGGAGAGAACACCCGCTCCCCAAGAACAGCAGTCGCAAAGGTCTGCCAGGTACCTAGGTATGGTGCAGGGGGAGGTTCTTTCCTTAGTTAGATGTGGCCAAAAAAGAATCCAGTGCTGCACATCTGTTCAAGGAACCTCTTAGTTGGGAAGGGGGCGGGGGCTGATGATGGTGGCAGCAGGGTTCAAAAACAAACGGGGGGGGGAGGGTATAAGGGGATCGCAGACAGACAGACAGACACACAATGAGGGCTGGAGGTGGCGGATACTATCGCCCAGCCGTAGCCACAGATCAGATCTATTGATGAAGGGTTCTTTTTTTTTAAATCTCTCTTGACTTTAAGTCCTTCAGAGACAGACAGAAGCAGAGGTAGCTGCCATTGGGGAGGTCAAGACGCAGCGATCCTGATTGTAAAACCCCCACCCACCCCTCAAAAAATCCCCAATTCTTTGGGGGCGAAGGTGAAGCCACCGAAATATAGAAGCAGCAGAAGGGAGACAAAAAATCCCCAACTGCAGATCTTGAATCCAGACAAAAGCGACGGATCCGGCAGGGGATTCCCCTCTCGGCTCTCTCCTTGTGGATTCACATCACATTCTGCAGCAGTCCTGCCGGCAGCGGCGGGCGCCCCGGTCCCTGCGAGCTGGCGTTGCCTGTCCTTGCTGTGCCGCTGAAGGAGGGATCACACGGAGCGGTGCTTCCCAGGGGCTGCCCGGGCTTGGTGCTGAATGGACAGCGCTGCGCACAGAGCGCCAGCTCCCCGGCTGAGCTTTGTGGGGTTGCTCCTGTGCAGAGGGTGGGGGGACTGCAAAGCGGGGGAAACAGCAGCGGTGGTGGAGCCTCTTTATTCCTCCATCCCCCGCGGCTCAGGCAGCAGCAGGAGATCCAGCCGGGCTCTCTCACACTGCTGCCTCGGGTGACGCGGAGCCCAGTCCCCAACCCCACGGCCGCCGGCCCTGAGCTCGCAGGTGGTGCTGGAGGCTGGGTGCCAGCAGGGAACTAGCGGCTCAGTCCCTCCAGCCCGGTCTCCGGACACTTCAAGACGGCGCAGGCGCATTGGTCTCTGAATAGAGCAATTCTCCCTGGGTCCTAATGCAGAAGCCGAGACTCACATACACACACACAATCACCTGAAATGCAAACCCGTTGAAATGACAATCTCCTCCTCCTCCCTGGTTGGCTTCCCGGTGTGTGTGTGTGTGTGTGCGCGCGCTCTGGACAGAAAAACAGCAACAGCAAAAAAGCAGCTGTGCAAGATCTGCTGCACAACCCCCGTGTCTATACTCCCCTGTGCTCCGCGGCTCTCGGTAAAGGTCTAATATGATCATGCAGGGAAACATCTCACGTTATTCAGCTGTTTCTAGTTCTCTTCCCCCACTCCCCTTCCCTCTGGAAACCTGAAATTAACAACTTCAGTGGCTGCTGCAGTGGCGGATTGTCTGACATTTTTATTCTTCAAGAACCTGGTCCCAGGCAAATCATGTGGGAGGGTTTATTTGTTTGCTTCTGGTTTTGCCTGAGGACACTGAAGTGGAAATCTCCATCTGCTTGGTGAAATATACAGGAAAAAGGTCACATTGCGCCTCCTTCAATGTAATGAATGGGCTGAATCAGCTGGGGTAAAGGGGGTGATGTAGAGTCAGAAAATTGCCTCCCTATAGATTTTGCTGTTGGTATCAAAATTGGAAATTAGCTACGAATCATTTTGTGTTCCCTCGAAAGCGTTTCCTTTTAATTCTGTGGCACAGGTGTAGAAATCGGTGATGGATGAGAGGGACTCCTGCCATAAATTGCTTCCCCTCACCTTTCCTCATGCCCTGATGCTGGAGTAGCAACTTCTGACATATGAAGGTGACCGTGGCAGCAAAATGCTTCCTCTTGCCTTTCCTCCGTCCCTGACATAAAGGCAGCATCTTCTGAGGGCAGAAAGACACCCTCTGCAGAAATGGCTTCTCTCGCCTGTCCTAGGCTATTGTCCAGTGCGGAGCAATTATTGACAAGTGTCCCTCATTGATCGGGGAATTAGGGAATGGTTCTGGAGGAAAAGAATTTTCATTCTCTATTTAGTTTTAAATATAAGAATGTCCATTTATTTAAAATAGGATCCTGTTTGGAAAAGATATTTGGTGAAAAACAAGATGGTACCTAGACACTTGTTTGTTTCTTTCTCTCTCTAGTGCTGGCCCACTTCAGACACTAAATTGCTCTGAAAAAAAGTTTCAGTCAGTTAAAATTGCTACGTGACAGCCATGTACATCATTTAGAAAGGTGAAGCATTGAGTAGCAAGGAAATGAAGCTAAGGAACTCATCAATCTTACACTGCCCACGTAATAAACATAAATACATTGTGCCTTTCCCCCTTTAGCTTGCACCTTTGTGCAGTCATTTACAAATGCAAGTGAAGTGGGTGTAAAATACTAACATTCCAATTTGCTTGTTGATTAGGCCCAACTGTTATATAAACTAGTAATTGCTCAGCATCATGTAATGGTTTTTCATGGAGTACATGTGGCCAGGGCAGATGTACACCCCACAGAATGTACTGAAGTCTTCTCATCGCTATATTAACAAGACTGGCCTTTGCCAGGATTCTTGATTCAAGGAGATATAGAGCTGGTCTACACTACAAAGTTAGATCTGCTTAACTACATCTCTCAGGGCTGTGAAAAATTTCATGCCCTGAGCAATGTAATTTAGCCAACCTAAGCCCTGGTGGAGACACTGCTAGATCCACGGTTTAGTAAGACTCTGCCCTACAGCACTTCAGTGGCAGAGCTGCAGCTGTGCTGATATAGCATTTCTAGTGTAATTATGTTGTTTTGTATGCCTCCTCCCACCCCACAGGACAATCTATTGGATGATTGTACTTAGTGTTAAATAGTTTGTGTGTATGGATCCTTTAGTCTTGTCTATTTGGAAAGACATATGTTGATGACATAAAGATAATAGCTGCGATTTGCAAAGCAGACTATTCACTGGGATATGGGCACCTGCTCCTTTGAAAATCCCAGTCAATATACCAAAGAGATTTTCTCTAAATTATTCCAGTAGGGCCCATTCATATGTGGAGAGGGACAGAAATGTAGGTAAGTTACCAATTTTAACAAGGTTAATTGTAATGACCCAGGTTATTATAGGCCTGTAAGCCTGACATTGATCCCAGGCAAGATAATGAAATGGCTGATATGGGACTCAGTTAATAAGGAATTAAAGGAGGGTAATGTAATTAATGCAAATCAACACGGGTTTATGGAAAACAGATCCTGTCAAATTAATGATATCTCTTTTTGATGAGTTTACAAGTTTGGCTGATAAAGGTAATAATGTTGACATAATATACTTTGACTTCTGTACGGCAGTTCATGTGACATTTTGATTAAAACTAGGCTGATATAAAATTAACATGGCACACAGTAAATGTATTATAAGCTATCTAACTGATAGGTCCCAAATTGTAATTGTAAGTGGGGAATTGTCATTGAGCAGGTGTGTTTCCAGTGAGGTGCAACAGGCATCAGTTCTTGGCCCTAGGCCATTTAACATTTTTATCAATGACCTGGAATAAAACATAAAATCATCACTGATAAAGTTTGCAGAGTACCCAAATATTGGGGGACTTGTCAATACTGACGAGAACAGGTCACTAATTCAGAGCAATCAGGATCTCTTGGTAAACTGGGTGCAAGCAAACAATATGCATTTAAATATGGCTAAAGATAAATGTATTCATCTAGGAACAAAAAATATAGGCCATACTTACAGGTTGGGATGCTCTATCCTCAGAAGCAGTGACTCTGAAAAAGATTTGGGGATCATGGTGGATAATCAACTGAACATGAGCTCCCAATGCAAAACTGGCCAAAAGGGATGCAATCCTGGGATGCATAAACAGAGGAATCTCAAGTAAGGATAGAGAGATTATTTTACCTCTGTGTTTGGCGCTGATATGACTGCTACTGGAATACTGTCCAGTTCTGTTGCCCACAATTCATGAAGGATGTTGATAAATTGCAGATGGTTCAGAGAAGAGCTATGAGAATGGTTAAAGGATTAGAAAACATTATAGTGACTGAGCTCTTTGATTCTATTTATTTAGCTTAACAAAGAGAAGGTTAAGGGGTGACTTGATTAATCTATAAATACCTACACGGCGAACAAATATTTAATAATGACTCTTCAATCTAGCAGAGAAAGGCATAACATGATCTAATGGCTGGAAGTTGAAGCTAGACAAATTCAGACTGGAAACGAGTGACGTTAGTTAACCATTGGAACAATTTTCCATCACTGACAATTTTTAAATCAAGATTGGATGTTTTTTCCTAAAATATATACTCTAGGAATTAGGTTTGGTGGCCTCAGTAATACAGAAGGTCAGACTAGGTGATCACAAGGGGCCTTCTGGCCTTGGAATCTATGAACCTGTGCACTGACAGAAGAATAGACCTCAAATTACCCTCAGTAATATGCTTCAGAACATGGCTGTTAAATGCTTAAGGCTTCATACACAAACCAGTTCAAATCTACTTCATGACATTCAGGGCTCATTACAGCTCCAAGCATGCTGAACTCACGTCATCTTTCCACTTATTGTGACTGGTGCCTATTTTAAACTTTCTGTTTAACGGGATTTTTCAGAGTAAAATTGGAGACTGTCTATCTCCGACTTCATTTAGTAGATACTTTTCACAGTTTAGTTTGACTTAATGGACATTTTACCCTATATTTTGTATCTCTGAGACAACCACAAATTGTTTTTATTTGTATTTATTTTTTTAAATACTAAGCTTCATATTGGATTGACTGGCAAATAGTTGGGACTGTGCTCAGAACTCATGGAACAACCAGTCCTCTGCCTGCAGAGGAGATTGCCCAGCATAATTTAATGTACTTGAAGTAATATATTATTTTAATGGTTTGTGAATATGGATGGTGCTGGCAAGCCATAATACTTTCATTTGAAATACCTTGCCCAGTAGGTGTAATTTTATTGTGATAACATCTCCTGGGTCAAACCCTCAGCTGCTATAATTCAGATTACTTCAGTGGAGTTATGTAGTTTCTACCAGCTGAAAATCTACCCCACTGTTTGCAGAGAAGTTAACGGAGATGATGCCAGGTGGAAATGGTTGTCTCCTTTGAGGTTTTCTAATGACCCATTCACAACAAGCTGCTGTGAACACGCAGAATGAAACACACAGGAGAAATCATTAGAAACATGGGATTTTCCATAAATGGATCAGACCACTGGTCTGGTTCAGTGTTGGTCTTGAGGCCAAGAACATATCAAGATTCAAAAAGAGGTTGGACATCTATATGGATAACAAGAATTTCCAAATTTCTACTATTCATTTATTGCAAACAAAAACTCTACAAGTGACATTATAGCTCATGCTTCAGGATTAAGATAATCTCTAACTACTAGTATCAGAGGGGTAGCCGTGTTAGTCTGGATCTGTAAAAGCAACAAAGAATCCTGTGGCACCTTATAGACTAACAGACGTTTTGCAGCATGAGCTTTCGTGGGTGAATACCCACTTCTTCAGATGCAAGAAGTGGGTGCATCTGAAGAAGTGGGTATTCACCCACGAAAGCTCATGCTGCAAAACGTCTGTTAGTCTATAAGGTGCCACAGGATTCTTTGTTGCTCTAACTATTAGAGCTCAGATGAGCCCTAATGTGGGGAGGCAGGTTAACTTACAGATGCCTACTGCAGGGTTCTTACCCCTTCCTCTGAAGCATCTGGTGCTGATCACTGTCAGAGACAGGATACCAGAATGGATGGACCTTGGGTCTGATCCAGTATGGCAATTCCTGTACTCCTATGTCCATCTAGTCAAGTGTCCAGCCACCAACAGCAGCCAGACCTAACTGCTTCAGAGGAAGAATCTCTACAGGAAGCAGTTATGGGATAACTTGAGTATAAACAGAGATTGCTTAGCTTCTTGGGCAGGAGCCATGTTTCCTTCTCTTGCTTGTACAGTGGCAAGCACACTGTCAGTGCTTAACAATGACTAAATAATAATCACTTCTAGTTATTGCAAACAAGGGATAAAGTGCTTCACCATAACTCTGAGAGATTAACTTTGATGAACAAATCATCATTTTATTACATGTTGATGTAGGGTATGGAGGTGTCATAGTAAAATATGGCTAGTAAGATGTGTGAGAAAACTGTTGACAATTCAATTATTTATGAATTGCAGTTGCATAGTCAATGAAGAATTTTAATGGACCAGATCCTCAGCTGGTATAGGTCTGTCTAGCTCCATTGACTTATCCACAAAGTTATTAGAAATTATCTTATAGAATTTACATTTACCTGACATACATATTGAACCAGATCCTCAGATGGTGTAAACTGGCAGAGTTCCATTTCAATAAAGACTGTTTGAAACTCTAAGCTTTCAAGTTATAAAAGCATGCTAGATTCAGGATAAATTGCTGAGTGCTGAAGAATAGTCACCTTATCACCTTATTAAAAATACAAAGACCAAGAGGTAAATCAGGAAATCATTTCTTAAGGACCAATTCTTAGGTTCTTATGTTTCCTGCCCACATAAAAGCATGTGGAATAGAAGAAAATAATGAAAAACTCTGCACTGATTTTGGCACGCTGTGGTTGGGCCACATTCATTCCATTAGTAATAATAATATAATAATCCAAGGGATAAGTGGGAATGGATTGAACACAAGGCCTGAAAAAGTTATGGAGGCTGGGGAACCTGTGAGGAAAACCAGCTCCAAAAATGAGGCTCTCTGGCAAAGATGGTCCTTTCTGGCCCACCCTCAGTAATGGCAGCACTCCTGGTCTTGCCGCTATTGACTCTGTTAGTGCATGTTCTCTGTGATTCCTCTGATGGAGATCACATTGTGCAGAGGAAAACTCATTGCTGTTTCAGGCAGCATTAACTAATACCCTGCTTTATAAGTCATGGAAGAAAGGGAATATATTACGCAGAATGGTTGTTTGACTTCTGACCCCTGCCTTGCCATGTCACTTTATTCCACATAACCCATAGGTTTCATGGTGTTTTGGTAGAGGACAGAGTTGACTATGGAAGGAGAAGAGGGACATTTTGTGTCCCCTGTCATGCCACCCTCCATTTTCTCCTTGGCATCGTGCAGGAATGGGAAGAAGCTTAGCACCAGGACTTCAGAAATTATCTGAAAGGATATGTTGAGACACACACAATATGGTTAAAATTGCTTTCATGGACCCTGGCAGGGGAAGTCATGCTTAGGTGACCTGCAAGAATTCTTTGATGATACTGCTGCTATAATAAATAAGGGAATCTCAGTGGATATGATACATTTAGATTTTCAAAATGCATTTGCCAAGATTCCACATCAGAGATTAATGGGTGAGACAAAGAGTTGTGGAATGTGAAGCAAAATAGCTGCTGGATATGAAACACTCTCAGGAGTAATGTAAAAGTGTAGTTATAAGTGGAACATGTTCAATATAGACTATTTGTGTATGTTATTTTGATGCAGGTGTTGGGAAGAGATCCTTAAATTTGAAGCTTAATATTTCTTCCTCCTCTAACTTTGTAAAGAGGCAAGATCATATAACGAAGAATGTAGGCCATACTTACAGAAGGTGGTACTCTAGCCTGGAAACTAGAGACTCAACAAAAGAATGTGGGGGTCATGGTGGATAATCAGCTGAGCATGAGCTCCCAGGGAGATACTGTGGCCAAAAGGGCTCATGAAATCCTGGGATGCATAACCAGAGGAATCTGGAGTAGGAGTAGAGAGGTTATTTTACTGTTGTATTTGGCACTGGTGTGACTGCTGCTGGTATACTGTGTCCAGGTCTAGTGCCCATAATTCAAGAAGCATGTTGATTAAAATGGACAGGGTTCAGAGATGAGCCACGAGAATGATTAAAGGATTAGAAAACATGCCTTATTGTGATAGATTAAAAGAACTCCATCTATTTATCTTAACAAAGAGAAAGTGAAGGTGTGATTGATTAGTTTATTTATAAGTATCTATATGGGGGAACAGGTATATGGGGAACAAAGGCTCTTCAATCTAGCAGAGAAAGGGAGAACATGAGCCAATGGCTAGAAGTTAAAGCTAGACAAATTCAGACTGGAAATTAGGCGTAATTTTTTACAGTGAGGTTAGTTAGCCACTGGAACAATTTTTCCAAGGGTCGTAGTGGATTCTTCATCACTAGCAATTTTAAAATCAAGATTGGATGTTTTTCTAAAAGATCTGCTCTAGGAATTATTTTGGAGAAGTTCTATTGCCTCTGTTATATAGGAGGTTAGATTAGCTTATCACAATGGTCCCTTTTTCCAACCTTGGAATCAATGAATTCCTAGTACACTGGTCTGGGGGAACTGAATGACTTAGGCTATCTCCTTTGTGATTGTATACAAAGACTTTTGTTTGTACTGTAGGTCAGAGCTTGGGATTCAGTTCAGTTGGGTAGTGACTGACAGTGTTATCATCCAATGAGCATTTGGTGACATGTAAAATGAACATGTGGTGTCAGTCCAGTTGCTAGTGGACAGGTATCTGCATCACTAAAAGTTAACTTTAAACATGTGATTAAGTCCCATAGAAGTCAAAGGGACTATCATGGCTTAAAGTTAAGTACAGGTGTAGGTACTTTGCTGGATCAGGGCCTATTGCTGCCATTAGACTTGAAGGCCTCTTTGCGAGTCTCAGTGGAGAGCCACGAGATCAAAAGGGCATGAAGAATGAGCTACCCTCTCAGCCCTGTATGTGGTTCCTCCAGGAGAGCATTGGGGCATTAAAGGGAAGTTTGAGCTGCCTGCTTTGCTGAACCCTGAAGAAGACTTAATTCTTCTGGTCTGCTAACCCAGCATCTTTCACAATTTGTAAAATCATTTTTTAAAAATAAAATGATTGAGTTTGTGTTAGTGGCTGAGCCTCAAGATGACAAACATAAAAATTATAAGTGATGGAGCAAAGGAATAGTAGGGAATATGACCTAATGGAACAATTACCAAGCATGCTGATTAGAAAAATGATTCAGTGAAACAATCACTGACATTGTCAGCCAAAATATCAAAAATGTACCAGGTTGTATTAGTAGAGGAATAGACTATGAATCCAAGTGGTGATGCTATTACTGTGAACAGCATTTGTTAGAGCTCCATCTAGAATAGGGTTTATCTATCACAGGATATTATTCCCTTGGGGAGTTGAAACATAGGGCAACAAAGATGATACCAAGTCTCAAGATACAAAAGTGAACAAAGTGCTTACTCTTCCTGCTTCATCAGAACGTTGGAGACATGGAGGTGACTAACAGGACAAATTAGGTAACGCATTGACAACTTATTCTATTGTATAGAGGGTTTTTAATATTATGACAGAATCCAGGTATTAAAACTGAACTTGTCCAGTCATTAATGAGAATGTGCTTCAGCACAGCAATTAAGCACGTTTAGCATTAAGCACACAATCAGGTCCATTGAAGCCAAGGGGACTGATCAGATGCTTAAAGTTAAGCACATGTGTAAATCTTCTGTTGCATGGGGAGCCTAATTACATAGGGGGACACAGACAGATCTTAGATCTATGAACAGATCTAAACTCTACCAACTACTTTGTCCCGTCCCTCCTCCTCCTTTTAAGCATTGAAATTGTTGGATACAACAAAATGTCTCCTGAAATTAGAGAATCAACTCTCTGAAACTAAATCTTCTTCCAAGGTTAATGTATTTCTTTGTTTTGAGAGTTCCTGATGATATTACCTGGTGCTGTGTTACAATCCCACCTGCAAACAGATCATGAACTAAATCTGGCTCAACAAAAAAATGAAATAAGAATGGAATTCCACCACTCACAGAGGATTATCACTTCCAAAACTGCCTTTGCTCTATCTCGCCACCAGAGTGAAAAGGAACAGAGGAATCCACAGAAAAACTGGATATCCCCTGAGCAGAACCAGCTTACACTAAGTCCTCCCTGTCTAGCAAATTCAGGTTGTAGAGGAAAACAACAAATAAAGGTATATATATATATGGATATAAAGAAACAATTGCTAAAGGGACATAAATCTCCTCTCACTTATCTCAATGTACATCAAGAATAATGCATCTGAGTCAATGGAGTTATACTAATGTGAATGAAGGGAGAATCAGGCCCAAGACCTTGCTTCTGCATTTTACTGCCTTTTTCTCTGTCTAAAAGCTCCACAAGTATTAGAAGACACAAAAGAGGGACATCACTATTTCCAAACCACAAATACTGGAATTAGATATTTCCGAATGTAGCAAAGTCATTGAGCTGCACACTTCTAACCTCCATACACAATTATATCCCAAATTATTACACCCCTGAAAGGCTCCATAAAATGGGGACAGTTAGTTAAGACATGTGCTGGAGGCTTGCTGTGTGAGATGGCAGATCCTTAAGGGGTGCGGTTCTGAGGACAGAACACAGTCCTCTGAAATGTTCAGTGTGGAACCCAAACTAGATATTGCTGCAATTCCATTAGGGTTCAGTAGAGGGGGAAACAGGCCACTCTGCAACACAGGAGTTATTGAACTCTTTTTACCAGGTGGCCAAGTTATCAGTTTTTGTCCAAAACAAAACAAAATCTTTGACCAGCTCTATCAAATTAATTACAGCAGCAATGATATTCATGAGAGATGAGTTATTGAGAAGACAGAGACTTTATTTGCAATAAAAGTAAGAATGCAATAAAAGAACAAACTCAAAATATTTTGGAGTTAGCTGCACATGGTGGGAGAGAACAAGCTATGGATACAAGCTATAGAGTTGCTCTCTCTCTGAGTTATAATCTCAAAACAAAAGAGAGCCGGTCAGAACACTAGTCTTGCAAATGTGTTTATACTGTAATTCAATCTGTGTCCTACTTTACTGTTTGTCAATTACATCATGCTGAGAATTGCTGTTAATACTGATTCTTGTAACCATTCCGTTTAAGGTCTTGTGATGGAAGACTGTGATACACTTTAGCACATACTGTACTCTGTATATTCCTGAAACTATCATTTAAAACCAAACAAAGTCATTCTTTTATATACGGGAGTCCAAAAGGCTATTGCTTTTCTGAAAGGCTAGACATACCACTTCACACTGATCTTGTTAGATCTCACAAATTAAACAAGATGGGACCTACCCCTTGGCTGAGAGCTTTCTATGGATAAACCTAAGGTGCAAGGTGTTGGTGAGTCAGTAGGTGACACAAATCTTTAGGCAAGGCATTGAGCTACTTTGGGGTGTTGTCTTTCTGAAGAGATGTGAAGCTAAGCCTGATCTTTAGTGGTCATGTAAGTTTTTTACAAGGGCAGGCATGTGATCAAAAGTGCCCTAATCAAATTCCAGCTCCAATATTCTGCCTATCTAGGTTTCTCTTCTTTTCCTAATGGCCTAAGTTTTGATGGGCTATAGAATCCTTCACTTCCTGTCTTAAACTGTTGCATAGTGTTGCCGTGCACTGTTAAACATTTGCTACAATCTACCCTAGAGGGTTGCATATCATTCATTATATCACGCCATCCATTCATAATGGGCTGCATTCTTCGACTGTTGTTATCTATCTTGCAAAGCCCTTTTCTGCTTCTTCATGATGAATGGCAATATAGAACTGTTAGTGTTGTACAGATGCAAATTAAAATATCAGATAACAAAATTACTTTGGAAAAGGATGACCATAATAGTGTTTTATTAGGGAATCTCTAAGTACAGTTAGATAAATGCAGGCCACGGCATCTGATGCTTAAAAAAGCCCCAAAACAACCAAAAGCATATTTCCTGTGGGCCATATGCAGAGTTGTTTAGTTTTCGTTCAGTCCTGATTCAGGCAAACGCCCACTGAAGCCCATTCAGTAAATACATAGGGCCAGACTGGGAACTTTTTTTTTTTAAACTGATATAGTTACACTGGTGCTACCCCTAGAGCAGATGCATTTATGTTAGTAGAAAGGTGCCTTAGAGTACGTCTACAGTACAAAATTAATTCAAACTTATTTTATTTGAATTTTTGGAAGCGATTTTATACATTCGGTGTTGTGTGTCCCCACTAAAGCACGTGAATTCGGCGGAGTGCGTCCACAGTACCGAGGCTAGCATCGAATGTCGGAGCGGTGCACTGTGGTAGCTATCCCACAGTGCCCGCAGTCTCTGCCGCCCATTGGAATTGTGGGTTAAGCTCCCAGTGCATGATGAGGCAAAAACATTCTCATGGGTGTTTCTGGGTGTGTGCTGTCACTCGCTCCTCCCTCCATGAAAGCTACAGCAGACGCCATACTGCCAGCAGACGGTGCAGCACAGTGCGCCGCCTGTCTCCTGGTACTATGAATCCACCTCGCATGTCCTCTTGTCCTCTCGTCTTTCTATCTACTCTTTCATCTAACCATTTCCCACCTTTTTTCGGCTACCAGGAACAGAGCTGCACAGCTTCCGCCGCTTTTTCCATGTTGTCTGTCCTGGGCTCCCATGGAAGCTACAGAAGGCAACAATTCCCCGCCGTTTTTCGACCATTGTGAACAGAGCTGCACAGCTTCCGCCGCAAACTCTGCTCATGTTTCCGCCGCAAACTCTGCTCTCCCACTGTTGAAGCTCTAATGAGCTTCCCGACTCCGTGAAAGCTACAGAAGACAACCATTTACCGCCTTTTATCGGCCATCTTGAACCAAACAGCTTGTTTCGCGCCCTTTTTCCAGGATTACCTGTGCAGGCACCATAGTGCAGCAAGCATGGACCCTGCTCATATCTCTGCTGCAGTTTTGACCACTGTAAATACCTTGCGCATTATCCAGGACTATGTGCAGTACCTGCAAAACCGGGCAAGGAGGCGATGACAACGCAATTACTATACTGATGAGGACATGGACACAGAAATTCCTAGAAGCATGGCATGTGGCGATTGGGCAATCATGGTGGCATTGGGCCTGGTTCATGCTGTGGAACGCCGATTCTGGGCCCGGGAAACAAGCACAGACTGGTGGGACCACATAGTGTTGCAGGTCTGGGATAATTCCCAGTGGCTGCAAAACTTTTGTATGCGTAGGGCCACTTTCATGGAACTTTGTGATTTGCTGTCCCGTGCCCTGAAGCGCAAAGACACCAAAATGAGAGCAGCCCTCACAGTTGAGAAGCGAGTGGCCATAGCACTGTGGAAGCTTGCAATGCTTGACAGCTACCAGTCACTTGGGAATCAGTTTGGCGTGGGCAAACCTACTATGGGGGCTGCAGTGCTGCAAGTAGCCAACGCAATCATTGACCAGCTGCTATCAAGGGTAGTGACTCTGGTAAATGTGCAGACCATGGTGGATGGCTTTAATGCGCTGGGGTTCCCTAACTGCGGCGGGGCGATAGATGGAACGCATAGCCCTATCTTGGCCTCGGCACACCGTGGTGGCCAGTACATAAACCGCAAGGGGTACTTTTCCATGGTGCTGCAAACACTGGTAGATCACAAGGGACATTTCACCGACATCAGCATGGAATATCTGGGAAAGGTGCATGACGCTTGCATCTTCAGGAACTTTGGTCTGTTTGAACAGCTGCAGGAAGGGACTTACTTCCCAGACCAGAAAATAACTTTTGGGGATGTTGAAATGCCTATAGTTATCCTTGGGGACCCAGCCTACCCCTTAATGCCATGGCTCATGAAGCTGTTCACAGGCACCCTGGACAGTAGTAAGGAGCAGTTCAGCTATAGGCTAAGCAAGTGCAGAATGGTGGTAGAATGTGATTTTGGATGTTTGAAGTGAATTGGCGCAGTTTACTGACTCGGTTAGATCTCAGCACAACCAATATTCCAACTGTAATTGCTGCTTGTTGTGTGCGCCACAATCTCTGTGAGAGTAAGGGGGAGACATTTATGGCAGCGTGGGAGGTTGAGGCAACTCACCTGGCAGCCAATTTCGCACAGCCAGACAACAGGGCGATTAGAAGAGCGCAGCAGGGCACGCTGTGCATCAGAGAAGTTTTGAAAGCCAGTTTCATGACTGGCCAGGGTACGGTGTGACAGTTGTGTTTGTTTCTCTTGAAGTTACCCGCCCCCTATATATCTGAAAGGAAATAAAGTCAAAATTGTTTAAAAACTGTTCTTTATTATTTGTTGCACAACACATTGAGAGAAATCAGATTCGGGGAGGCAGGAGGTTGTGTTAGGGGGGTGGAGGAGGAGGGAAGGACAAGTCGAGAAACCAAATCAAAAGTTCGCATATCCCAGCTTTCTGGTGCTTGGGCGATCCTCTGGGGTTGAGTGTGTGGGCCCCCATAGCTACCCCACCTCGTGTTCTTGGGCATCTGGGTGAGGAGGCTATGGAACCTGGGGAGGAGGGAGGGCAGTTATACAGGGGCTGCAGCGGCAATCTGTGGTCTTGCTGCCTTCCCCGCATTAGATCCACCATACAGTGGAGCATGTCAGTTTGCTCCCGCCATGAGCTTGACCATAGCATCCTGCCTGCTCTCATCACGTGCATCCCTCCTCTCTTCGTGTTCCTGTAATGCTTTACAGGACTCCGCAATTGTTTGCCTCCACGCGTTCAGTGGGGCCCTATCAGTGCGGGAGGACTGCATGAGCTCAGCGAACATGTCATCCTGAGTTTGTTTTTTCCGCCTTTTAATCTGAACCAGCCTCTGGGACGGAGTAGATAGGGGCCATGTTGAAACATTTGCGCCTGCGGGAGGAGAAAAAGGGAGGGTAGTATTTTAAAATATACATTTCAGAGAATAAAGGGGACACTTTGGTGTGAGTAAGCCATCACACACGGCTGGGCAAAGAATTCAGTTTGAAGGCAGCTTAGGGCTCTGCTTCTTCTACATTCATTTCAACGCTTTCAAACTGCTGGGCCCCCTTTCCCATAGCAAGCAATGCCTGGTGGGTTTGCCATCAAGGAGGTCCTGCGGGCTCTCTGGGATGATCGCTTCACACAACACCCAACCCCCTACCCCACCCCCTGCACCCACCGCATGGCCCTGATGAGGCTCTGAGCAGCGATGAGCCCTTTAAACTATACAGGAATAGCCCAGCGCGGCTGGGTTCCCGCCCTGCCCCCCACCGCGTGGCTCCGTTCAGGCTCTCACTCCCCAGAAGTACCTTCTCCAGGGTCAAGGTCTGGGAGCCCACACTGGAAGTGGCGGGAGGCTATTGGCTCCAGCGTTAAGCATAGTTCCTGGCTAGGGGGGAAAACGGATTCCCCATTTGCTGCCTGTGCACTGTCCTCCTCCTCCTCTTTGTCCTCCAGTGACTCTTCCTCCTCGCTCCGTGCAACCTCCCCCTTGCAGATGTCCACGGACCGTGGTGGGGTAGTGGTGGCGTCACCCCCCATAATTGCATGGAGCTCGCAGTAGAAGCGGAATGTATGGGGCTCTGACCCAGAGCGCCCGTTCGCCTCCCTGGCTTTTTGGTACGCTTGCCTGAGCTTGATTTTTGTACGACACTGCTCTGTGTCCCTGGAGTAGCCTCTTTCCGTCATGGCCCTGGAGACTTTAGAGTACTTATTTGCATTCCTTTTTTTGGGAACGTAGTTCTCCCATCACAGACTCGTCTCCCCAACATGTGATGAGATCCAGTACCTCCCGTTTGGACCATGCTGGAGCTCGTCTGTGAATCCGTGACTGCGTGATTTCTTGTGATGGTGGACTCTGCATGGTCGCCTGTGATGGTGATGGTGGACTGTGCTGATAGTTACCTGTGCTGATGGTGACTAAACAGGAAATGAAATTCTAAAGTTCCTGGGGCTTTTCCTGCCCGCCTGGCTAATGCATTGGAGTTGAAAGTGTCATCCAGAGAGGTCACAAGGGAGCATTCTGGGATAGCTCCTGGAGGCCAATAAAGTTGAATTCCGCCCACAATACCTTTAACCCGGGATTGCGATCTCTATTTAAGCGCTACTCCACTTGCTGAGGTGGAGTACAGAAATTGATTTAAAGAGTCCTTTAAATCGAAAAAGCCGGTTTGGTCATGTGGACGGAATCATTTTTTTTTCGAATTAACTCGGCTTATACCATCATAGCTTATTTCCTTTCCCTTTATACATGCATGACTGCATCCATACTAGGGCAGTTGTACTGCTTTAACTATACCACTATAGTTAAAACAGTATAGCTTTCAGAGTGTTGACAAGGCCTTAGTAAGTTCCTCAGGGTTTGGCCCTGGATAAGCATTCCCAGACAGAGAAGTGATCATTCCCAGGAAATGTTGTAACTAAACACAGCAAAATATTAAAGAATCCAGTCAATTATCTGCAATACAGAGTACAATTTGTCTAAGACCTTGGTTTGCATTCAAGGGTGGACATAATGGTAATGCAGATTTTTAGCCCGTCTCCAGCTGTTCTGGATTTGATTTAAGTTCAGTGAGACAAGACAGGAAAAATTCAACATATAAAATTGGAGGCTTACTGCTGATACATAAAGAATTCATGCTGCTGAGATCCGACAAAGAAGTCATGGCACCACTAGCAAGGTATGAATATTTCTACGGCTTTAAAAAAGGGTCTTTGGAAAAGCATGCTGAGGAGCACATTGAATTAAGCCTTGGAGCTCCTATAGTGTATTATGGCCTAGATTTTCAAAAGTGACTAGTGATTTGGGGTTCCTCAGTTTTGAAGGTACCCACTTTGATTTACGTAAAGGGGCCTGATTTTTCAGAGGGTGAACGCTCAGCACTTTCTGAAAATCAGGACCCTTTAAGTTGTCTCAAGCTGGACACTCAAAAATTGAGGTAACCAAAATGATTAGTCACTTTTTAAAAAATCTTGTGTGTGTGTGTGTGATTATATACACACAACTGAACAGGGCCACTAATCGTTTCTTGACTTGTCCAGGCATTTATTTCAACCCTTCAAATATTTTCATTCATTTACGCATGGAAAAGTTTAGGGTCTATGTTTCTGGCTGTATACAGTGGAATATGTTATATTTTGTAAAATGGGGATGTTTGGCTATCGACTGAATATTTTTCTCGTAAATCAACATGATTAAATTTTTTCCCTCCTTGGTGTATTTATATTGCATCCAGAGCTGTATTTTTGTTGACTAAATCACCTCCTACAGCTGTTACTGTTCCACCAACCTACCCTGAGGTCGCAACAGTGATTGATATGTACTCAGACAAGCAGATGGGAAAACTACTTGTAAATCATTATAACTAAAACCGTATGCAGAACTTTGGACTTTGAAAGGCAAGAACACTGCGAGCAAATCTCAGCAATGTTGATTTAAATAATTAAAGCATTAAGAATAAACCTCTTGATTAATCCCGCTTCCCAATATGTGACAAATCAATAACTCTGTAATTTGTTTCCTGGGATCTACCTGAGTAAATATTTACCAAGCCAGTCACATGGAATGGGCCCATATTTAATCATGTTTAAGTAATTGTTTTGGACACTGCATATGAAGGGATATGAAGCATAATCGTTCCAGCAGAGGTAGCTAAATTGTTGGCATCGAAGGCAAAATCCATTTCTTTCACAAAGAGCCCAAGTAATGGGGGTTAATATGGGAGAAGGGGTGGGTTGGTAGGTGGGAAAGGCAAAATCTACCCCCTCTTTCCAGCCTGGGCCCAATTTCTGGGGGTGCAATGAAGACTCACTGGTTCCATACTGCTATTCCAGCCTATGGATCAGAAAGCACCAGTGGATCAGAAAGCACCAGCAGCTCCTTTGTACCACGTCAATTGGGTAGTTGGAGCGTCTCGATCTTGGTAAATATGGATAGTATAGCCCTTCCTCTAGCCTGTCCCTAACCTGTCCACACTGAAACCCTCTTCACTGTCCTATGCAGACTAATGGGCAGCTTGTTGAAGACTCTCTGCTGGTTCTGCACAGCATGGGAGAATTTCCTTCTAAGCTCTGAGGTTTGCAGGAGGCTTATATTTAAACAGTTCATTTGCTTGTGAAGCGCAGTGATATGCTTGTTCCTAAGACACCACATGTTTAGTCACTACTTACTGCTGTAGAGTCTGATTCATCTCTGGATTCTGCCAGATCCCACTCAGCTAGCACATGCCACTGGGCCTCCCAGCAGTAGAAAAAAGCCTCCCAGAGCAGCATGTGGGAGGCAGCTGCAGTGACACAAGGTGCCCAGAGTTGGCCAGTACAGCCACAAAAGTGGGTAGCATGAGCCAGGGAGTCCTGCTTGCAGGCATGATCCTGCCTGATTTCCCCCACCTGACAGATCCTTGGCCTGTGGGGAGGACTCTGGGAGAGTGTGCCATGGAGTGAAGACTAGGGGAAATGTGTGCACAGATGTCAAAGACACAGTCAGGGATTTCTCCTGGTGGAATACCACAGGAAACACTATAAAATGTAATTAAATGTCTCTAAGTTTTTAGAGCCATTCTCTAGAACTTAATAGAGAATTACATCTCTGCTATAGAATTCCACAGGATAGTATAAAGCATGGGGGGGGGTCTCATTCTCTGTTATATTTTTAGAATTATTTAGCACCTTATTTGCATCATCCCCACTAAATCCCAAAGGACTCTTCAATAAGGGAGAATAGTGCAGATGAATGTCTCCCAGGGGACAGTAAACCTCAGGGGTGCAGGGAGGCGTAATTTACATGTTCTTGCATAAGTGAGTGTGAATCCAGACAGTAACATTAATTCTGCCATCTTAGAACCTAGTTAACTGATTTATTCTGAATGTTATGAGGCACCTAGCTTTATTTTTTTAAATACATGGATTTCTGTAACACAAACAAACAAAATTGGCCTACTGAAAGCAGCCATTCCAAAAATCCATTGAAACAGGCAAAAAATAAAATAAAATAAATGGAGCCCCTTAGGAAGAATTAATGAAAAGGAGAAGTTAGAACTGGCAAGGATTGACTGATCCGAGAAGGTAGGCCTTACATTGAGCCTTGAATACAGCAACACAGCACCTCTGGCAGATATCCTTTAGGAAAGATTTCTGCACATTTGAGAATTGAAAAGACCTTGCTTTTCAAGAGGATTGAGATGGAATCTCAAAATAAACCGCAATGGCAGCCTTTATCTTGTAACTTGATTCATAAAGGAAAACGGTATTTATTTCTGATGTTAGATAACTGTATTCATAAGTGGAAAGACCCAAACTTGGATTTTCCTTTAATAAAACAGTGTAAGCTATTTCAAAAGAACATATGATTTACAACATGTTGGCTGGCAGCAACATACAACAAATCCGTGTTTCTGTGAATATACCCAAAGCAGTACTTCTATGAATATATGTAGATCAGTTCCAGTTCTATATGAGTCAAGCAGTGGAGCATATGTTCAAAAGGCTGGGCCCTAAATGCGAATGGTGATGTGACCAGTAGGAGGATACTCTGCACTGAAGTGCATGCATCTCTTTCCCCCAACTCTGCGCCGACGATTTTGTTTTTAGGTTTTGTGAAAATAAGAGACTAATAATCCTATTTAGAGTCAGTCAAATTGCAGGTATGTCCTTTGAACACTTCCTGCAGAGCTGGGCCAGGCCACCTCAGACTTGCAGCATCCCCATTATTCTAGTCCTGTGGATCTTCTGGTAAGTGACTGTCAATTGTGCAAAAGTATATGGTGATTTTTATCATGTGGACAGTCACAAGCATCTCCTGGAGGCTAAACCTCTAAACACACTACATTGAGGTACAAAACTGAAGTCCTAATGATAAACTTAAAAAGAATGCCCTGGCAGAGTTTGCAAAAGTACAGAGAGTCAGCCCTGTAGCTGGGACAAAATTGGGATAATTACTTGTGGTCATTTAAATTCATCTTGCAGCTTCCTTGGAATCTTCTTTTCCACATTATGTTGCTCTGCTTTGCTTATTGACTTCAATGAGATCCCCCCCCCACCCCCCGAGTTCAGACTGAGTCAGGACTGCAAAATTTGAGTCATAGTTAAAGATGTACATTGGGATCCTTTGGAATGAAAGACATTATATAAATATAAGGCTGTGAATGTTCACTTACACCCCTTTTAAGGCCTCTTTATATTGACACCACAGTGCAAAGGGGCCTTAGCTTAACTGAGAATCAGACCCAAAATATTATTATTAAATTTTATTTATTTTATTCTATATTTGCATCCAGACTTACCAGCGGTGAAAAGGTGAAAATGTATGTACTGCCCTACTTATTCCACTGAGCAAAATATTTTAATTAATTTCAACCTACTAGAACAGATGCATGTGACTTACTGGCCTATATTGGTTTTATACATCACTCGGGGATGTGAAAAAATCCACACCCCTGAGCACTGTATTTATACTGACCTAACCCCCTGCATAGACAGTGCTACGGACATGCGAGAGCTTCTCCCACAGCTACCGCCACTTGGGAAGGTGGATTAACTATGCTGATAGAAGAAGCTCTCCCACTGGTGTAGGAAGTCTTCACTAAAGCACCTCAGTGGCACAGCTGTACATGAAGACAAGCCCTTAGTTCACAGTGCATTTTGTGTGTGTGTGGGGGGGGAGGAATCTTCATGCACAGTAGATCTAGTAGCTCAGGGTATGTCTACACTTCGAAATTAGGTCAAATTTATAGAAGTCGTTTTTTTAGAAATTGTTTTTATAGTCGATTGTGCATGTCCTCACACAAAATGCTCTAAGTGCATTAAGTCAGCAGACTGCGTCCACAGTGCCGAGGCTCGTGTCGACTTCCAGAACGTTGCACTGTGGGTACCTGTGGGTAGCTATCCCACAATTCCTGCAGTCTCCGCTGCCCATTGGAATTCTGGGTTGAGATCCCAATGCCTGATGGGGCAAAAACAGTGTCACGAGTGGTTCTGGGTACATGTCGTCAGGCCTCCCTCACCGTCCCTCCCTCCCTCCGTGAAAGCAATGGCACACAATCATTTTGTGCCTTTTTTCCTGGGTTACCTGAGCAGACGCCATACCACGGCAAGCATGGAGCCCGCTCAGCTCACTGTCACCATACATCTCCTGGGTGCTGGCAGACGTGGGACTGCATTGCTACACAGCAGCAGTTCATTGCCTTTTGGCAGCAGATGGTGCATTATGATTGGTAGCCATCGTCGTCGTACTCATGGGTGCTCTTTTAGCCAACCTTGGTGACGTCGGTCAGGGGCGCCTGGGCAGACATGGGAGTGACTCAGCCAGGTCATTCCCATCTTCTGCTGAGCACCCAGGAGATGACGATGGCTAGCACTCGTACTGCATCGTCTGCTGCCAACCTAAGATGTAAAAGATAGATGGAGTGGATCAAAACAAGAAATTGACCCGGTTTTTTGTGTGAAATCAACGGCCTGCTAAACCCAGGATTCTGAGTTCAATCCTTGAGGGGGACATTCTGTGTGGCAGTTGTTTGTGTTTCTCCTTCATGCAAAGCCACCCCTTTTGTTGATTTTAATTCCCTGTAAGCCATGTCGTCAGTCACCCCTCCCTCCATCAGAGCAATGGCAGACAATTGTTTCGCGCCTTTTTTCAGCACAGAACCAGAAGCTGCAAAAGCAAAACCATGCAAGGAGGTGACGGCAGCGCGGTGATGAGAGTGATGAGGCCATAGACATGGACATAGACTTCTCACAAAGTACAGGCTGGGCAATGTGCCCCGGCAATGTGCACATTATGCTGATGAGCTCTGCGTGAGCTCTGCAAACACGCTGGCCAAACAGGAAATGAAATTCAAAAGTTCACGGGGCTTTTCCTGTCTACCTGGCCAGTGCATCTGAGTTGAGAGCGCTGTCCAGAGCGGTCACAATGGAGCACTCTGGGCTAGCTCCCAGAGGCCAATACCGTCGAATTGCATCCACACTACCCCAAATTCGACCCGGCAAGGCCAATTTTAGCACTAATCCCTTCGTTGGAGGTGGAGTAAAGAAATCGATTTAAAGAGCCCTTTAAGTCAAAAAAAGGGCTTCGTCATGTGGACGGGTCTAGGCTTCAATCGAGGTTAACGCTGCTAAATTCAACCTAAAATCGTAATGTAGATGAGGCCTCAGTTTCAGTCCACAACTGTGACAGTATTTCCTTCAAGAAGTTCTGCTAAGCTATTAAAGATTGTGCCGCTATTATTGAAGTATGGTTTTAGCTGCTGTGTGCCACTGAGGAACTGAATCCCTTGGAATTATGGGCATGTGTCCATGTCCAACATCCTCCAGAAGTAGTGAGCAGGATTTAGAGATTAATTTAACAGAGAATACATCTCATAACTGCAAAAATGAATGTATTTGGTGTAAACAAATCAGCGTGGCTTTGAATATGATATGAAATGAGCATACAAGGCTGCTGCAGCAGACTTCAAAATACAGGCTCTGGAGCAACTGTTTCTGCATGAAAAGCAGCACCAGGAGCTGGGAAATGGGAAACAATAAGAAATCCCCCTCATGAGCATTTCATCAAATCTTTCTTTTGGGGGTGGGTTGCACCCTGTGTTGAATGGGAAGGAGCTCTGTGCCAGAGCCCCCTGGATGCACAGAGTCATCTAGCTGGAGACCAGGTGCTCCTGCACCAGCTCTCAGAGCCTTATCATATTCCTGTTGCTGCCTAGCAAGGCTGCTACAATAGAGCTACGCTACCAGCGGTGTCCTTCTATCCTGGCCATTGGGGCCAGTGGCACCAGCAACCTCCCTTCATGGAGTTTCAAAAGCATACAGGGGAGCCATGGTAAATTTAGTACATGCTCAGGTTAAATTGGATATGCCCCACTTTGCTGACTCCCAGGTTCCTCCCTGCTCATAGATCCCTGGTGTGTGGAGGGCCTGTAGAGTACAGACCTGGAGAAATCAGAGTGCACACATATCCAGGGCACAATCAGGCCAACAGTTAGTTAATAATAAATACATTATTATCCTTTCCTAGTATAAACATTGGGGAACCCCTCTAGATGCAGAGTGATGTATAGGAAAAAACACAGGGTTCTGAGAGAGACAAAGTAGCTGAGAGAGACAAAGTAGCTGACGTAATAGCTCTCACCGGACCATCTACATAACAGGGTTAAGAGTCAGGAATTCCTGACACCTAATCCCAGCTCTGTCTCTGACTAAGGGTAAAACATTGGGAGCAACTTGTCTGCCTCTATTCCCCCATCTGTAAAATGGGGGTAATAATGCCTACCTCATAAAGGAATGATGGTGATTAATTTGTGACTATCTGGAAAGCTCTTTGACCATATAGAGAGCTATACATATCCTATGTACTGTTCTCTAGTGGCTACACTTGATATGAATGTTATAAGTTATTTCTGATGTGACATTGGTAATGGAATATGGATCTTTTCACCTCTAAGAGCTGGTTCAAATTCAACCTACTCAAGCAGAGATTAGAAGTTGTTATCATCAATCAAGGTCCTAGTGGCTGGATTTTTACAAGATAAAAGGTGTCATTAGTGTTTACATCCTTGCTGGTTGTCTAAGCTGCAGGGTCAAGTACTGTACAAAAATGGAGACTGAACTAATATATGGCTTCCAACTTCACTGATACAGTTTTGTTTGGAGAAATGGTGTATTGTTAACTTTGTGGTACAGTTCTTTGGCAGGGGGCAGGGGAGAGGGGAGCTGTTGAAAACAGCAGGAAATCTGGTGTCTGCCTTAATCACTCCATCCAGAGTTAATTCCTGAGGAGGAGTTGCTTCCTGGGAACCGAGCATTAGTATTTGGGCTGAGATTTCTGAAAGAAGGGATAACCTGGATGCTGTCTCTGCCCACTTCTGTTCAAATACTAGTGTATATAATGTAGATGAACAAGTTGCACTGGCTCCACATCACTGATTTATCCTCCCATCGGAAGCCAACCTGTTTTGGTTTCCCTGATATGTGTTACTGCTAGGTAGAGGGTAAGAATAGTATTAATTCCTTTGAGGCTCTCTTTTCTAAAGACACATCTGTATTTGTATGCCTCTGCTTTAGGTACCAGATTTTAGAGCCAATGAGCACCAGATATTTTTCTTGTTATTATTTCTATTGCTGTCATGCACAGGGTCTCATTGTACAAGATACAAAAAATAACACAATCACTCTCTCACTGGCTCCAAAAGCTTGCTATCTAGGAGTCAGATAATATGCAATAGGTTAATAAATAGGCAAATAGGGTTTGGTGGCTATGACCAGGGTAATAGTACAGACAGCTATGGCTACATAAGTTAATACTCAGAGGTGTCCGCCAGCCCAGCCAAAGTTCCTATTTGCTTCAATTGCAGTTGCAAGTGGTGAGCATGTCTGAAAATTAGTGTCTGAAGTTGGGGACCCAAACTGAGAGGCCATTTTTGAAAAGCTGATCCTTAATATATGTTTTACAATAACATGCAAATCCTTGGATACCAGTCAGAGTCACACACATTTTTAAATGGAATACTCCTTCTCTTATTGCTTATTTTAAAGCAGCAACATGTAGAAAATATCCAGTGTGAACAAGAAAACATATTGTAGAGAATACTGCACTGGCAGGTGGATGCACTTAATGACCTAATCAATCTTTTCCATCTCTAGTTTTAAGATCCCGTGTCTCTAAAAGATTAAGGAATAATGTGTCTCCATACGCATCCTTTAGTCCCTTACAAGGCAATAGAACACACAGCTCCTACTGCAAAAGGAGGCCACAGAACAGATGACACAGGGTGACAGATTCAGGTAAAACATGAACAGCCGGCTCACAACAAACAGGTCCAGTGTGTGACTATCTTCCTGCTCTTCCCCAGAGGTCATGCAGAATCATTCAGGAAGAATGGATAAGAACAGTTGCAGACGATGGGTACTAGAAAAGCTTCAAGACGGCTTCTTAATAGTACTTGAGAGGTTTGAAAGCCCTGGGTTCAACCAAAGTCTGTAATAAGGAAAGACGCCACCAGTCAGCTTCTAGGCATGAGCTATAGAAACAGCCACAGAACTAAAGAAGTGCTGTGGAGCATTCTCACTAATGTTTGCAATTTCCATGTGAGGAAATAAACTATGTCCTGAACCTTAACCCCACTGAACAAATGTACGGGAATGTCCAGCTTCAGGATAAAGATCTCATCATCAATATTAGTGGCCATCTCACCTGGGAATCTTCTTTTTATTCGTAGACGTATTAAATACATTAAATCCATGCTGGCAATCTGTGTGTCTTTGTCCCACCTGGATTGCATGGAGATTTAGGAGTCTGCTACTGCCACTAAACCAATTGACCTTAGCCCTTCATCTTAGACAGTAGGCACTCATGCCTTTAGGCTCAGAGGTCCAGGTTCAATCCATGCAGACAATCCAAGCAGAGGCATCGCATAGTCTGAGCTTCTTTTTAATTCAAATCCATCTCATGAGACAGAAGATGCATAATGCAGATGCAAGGTGCTCAGTTATGCCCTCACTTACACAGTTACAACTTCATTGAGCAGAACTGAGGGCACAAAAGAGCTATCTACTGAACATGTGCTGTTAACAGCTGTTTGCTCCCTTCATTGGCTTTCAACCTTAGGATAAAGGATAAAAGAGTTTCCAGATCTTCTGTTTGAATAAGATTATACATATAAGAAGCTTGTGAAGCAAGTAGGCTTCCCACCTCCAAACAACAGCAAAGCCACTCCAAAAGGCCAAGGTATAGAAGGCTTCCGCATGTGCACAAGAGATTTGCCTGAACAAATAGCGCTACATTTGGAGTCATCAGCAGAGAAGGCCTATGGTGGGAAGATTCTCCAGGACGTGGTTGCTCATGGTACTAAAAATAGTAAAACCTCACTAGTTTGTCCTTCATGCATCTGCCCACCTCATCACATATGCCCACAAAATGGCTGCCTCTCTAGATCGCTCAGCCAGGATCTAACAGCTGAGGGCACACAGCATTTAGAAGCAGCTCTCTAGTGTAGTAACATATGTTACTAAGACTTCGTGACTTGTATGAAACATGCTACAGCATGTTTTCTAGCATGCTATCGAGAATAATAAATGGCAAAAACTAAACTGTCCTTGTCAATCAAATAAACAAAACACCAGAGTGTAAGGCTTTACCTTTGCTTTTTTTCCACTGTTTGCTCACAGAGGACTAGATTGTAATGTTATGATCTGTCCTAGGTAGCTGCTCCGCCTCAGGAGCAGGCCAAGGAATGAATTGTGACATCTGGAGTGGGAGTAAGTTACCTTACATCTTGTTGTAGAGCAGCTTACTCCCACCTACGAGCCTAGGTGATAAGTAGGGAGCCAGGACTCACGTCCTTCTCTGCCTCCCACCTGCCCACTTACTTACAGATGAGAGCATTGGGGAGCAGCCCCTGGTCTCCAGCACTCTGTGCCTTGGAGTCCCAGTCTGAGCAAAGCCAAGCAGAGGAGTCTGTGGAGTCACGATCAGTGTTGTATAAGTATGTTGGGTGCAGGTTCAGAGACCAAAGGCCAGCTTCATTTCGGAAGGCAGGGCTCTAGACTGCAGGGCCATGCAGGCTTCAGTCAGCAGCAATTGCTGTTGTGTTTGTTACATAAAGTTTAAATACAAACAATATCACTGTTAAACACAAGCTCCCTGTGTTGTAAGAAGAACAATTCAGGGTAGCAGTGCTCTCCCCTTCCTCCTTACACACCTGTGTGGAAGCCTGTGATGATCTAACCCTTAGTCAATAATTTCCCAGGTGGGATTGAGTGAGATTCTATTATGCTGGCTGAGGTGCTGTGCCTTGTTTGGCTCCCTATGTTGCTAGCTCCTTCTCTGGAGTGGGGGGAAGATGTGAATGCTGAAAAGAGCATTAGCCTGCAAGTTAACTTCTTTTCTCAGAGTTGTCCTATTCTAACACCTCGCTAGGAAATATTTCAAACAAAGCTGCTGGTTTCATCATTAGTTGGACTCATTACGTTGATAGTTTGACATATTGTTAATGTAATGGGCATTTGTACAATTTTGGAAGAGCACATTTGGGGCTGAATTTTGTAGAGGTGGCTCTGATCAGAGGCCTATCTCCTAGTAAGAGTTTCAACCACCTCTGGATCTCCAATAAGGCAGACCGTGACAGAGCGCAGGGGCGGCTCCAGGCCCCAGCACGCCAAGCGTGTGCTTGGGGCGGCAAGCCGCGGGGGGCGCTCTGCCCGTCCCCGGGAGGGCAGCAGGCAGGCCGCCTTCTGCGCAGGGGCGGCTCTAGGAATTGCGCTGCCCGAAGCAGGGCGGCACGCTGCTGGGGGTGCTCTGGCAGTCGCCGGTCCCGCGGCTCCAGTGGACCTCCTGCAGACGTGCCTGCGGAGGGTCCGCTGGTCCCGCGGCTCCGGTGGACCTCCCGCAGACACGCCTGCGGATGCTCCACCAAAGCCACGGGACCAACGGACCCTCCGCAGGCACACCTGCGGGAGGTCCACCGAAGCCGCCTGCCGCCCTCCCGCGGCACACCGCCCCAAGCGCGCGCTTGGCACGCTGGGGTCTGGAGCCGGCCCTGCTTCTGCGGCATGCCTGCGGAGGGTCCTCTGGTCCCGTGGCTCCGGTGGACCTCCCGCAGGCATGCCTGTGGAGGGTCCACCGGAGCCACGGGACCGGCGGCCGGCAGAGTGCCCCCCACGGCATGCCACCGTGCTTGGGGCAGCAAACTGTCTAGAGCTGCCCCTGAGAGAGCGGGGCACTCATGCCCAGAGAATCCCTAAGAAAATTAATGAACAGGTAGGACAAATGTTCCTTCTTTTATCAGATTGCCATTATAATAGTGACATACATGTTATGGGCCAGATTAATCCCCGGTGCAACATCATCATCATTATTATTATTTTGTTTGCATTATTGTAGCACCTCAGCGCCTCAGTCGTGGATCAGGACCCCATTGTGTTAGGCCCTGTACAAACACAGAACAAAAAGGTGGTCCCCACCTCAAAAAGGTTAAAGTCACTCCTAGGAATAATTTCACATACATGCAAACACACACGTGAGTTCACATGCACAAACACTACTTCATGCACACTCACCAGCCAGAATGTTAATACCTATAGACAAGGTTGAAAACGTTGAGTCAAATTCCTCTCCGCCTTAATCGCTGAGGGGGTTACTCTATGGAGGAATTTGGCCCATTAACTTGAAGTAATTGTTTTGGAGTGAATGATATGTTATGGCTGAACAATGAAGACATACGATTAGGGTTAAATGAATATTTTTTTTAAAACTAAAGGGACGGGTCTAATACCTCTCTTTTTCATAGTAATACTGCCCTCTAGTGTTTTTTCTGAAAACAGCAATTGCATATACTATTATCAATGAACAGCGTAGAATTTATGCTCATATTACAGCATACAGCACCAGAATAGACCTCTGAGCAGCCTAAATCTTTTAACAGCACAGCCCTACAACCAGAATAAACATCTAAGCAGTGTGTTCACAGACCCTAGAATTGGCTCAGTTCCTTCTTCCAATGTGAGTAAGCTGTAAAAGTACATAGATGATAGCAATATTTGTATTACTTCAGTGCCTACGTGACCCAACAAGGATTGGGTCCCATTGCACTAGGTAAATAAATTCACATAGCAAGAGAGAGTCCTTGCCCTGCAGCATTTGCAGTCTAAATAGACAAGAGAGACAAGGGATGGGGAAAATGCAGTATTATTTTCTCTATTTTACAGATAGAGAACTGACACCCAGAGAGATTGAGTGATTTACCCAAGGTCATATAGGGAAGTCTGTGGCAGAGCTGGGAATTGTACCTAGATCTCTTGAGTCCCCATTCAGTGCCTCATTGCTCTAGGACTAAACATATTATGCTAAATGCTCTCCAAGAGTGAAATGCCGTCACCAAACAAGCAAAAATCTATGTTCCACACTATCAGAAACGTGTAACACTTCCAGACCAATGCTGTTATTGTTCTTTATTAGTTTATGTTTATTGCACTGGCACCTAGAGGCACCAACCAGGTTCAGGGTACTGTTGTGCTAGGTGCTGTACAGACACAAGCACACAGTCTCCACCCTAAAGAGCTCATCGTTCAGGCACTGGCTCACAGACTCTCATGTGACCCCCCCAAAACCCAAAGCAACATCACCACCAACAAAATCCAAACACCTCCCTCCCCCGACACACCCATCAAAGAAATGCACAGAAATGCCAGCCAATAATTCTGACCAGGAGATGTGACAACTGAAAAACCCAATAACTGCACAAAGGGGCAGAATGTGTCTCCCTGACTCACACTGGTGAGCAGTTATGCAGAACTGTAGCCCACTCACTTCAGTTAGGACCACTCAGCTGCGTAAATGCTCACCAATGTGAAGAAGGGGTTTGCAATCTGGCCAGACTATTTATGTCCCAAATAGCATCTCATTAGCAGAATAACATGTCACTCAGTATCCTAATCCCACCCACTAATCAAGAAAAAAACAAACCCATGTCCCAGACGTCACACATGCCAGTCTAACACAGAAGTCTGATTGCACCCACTTTGCTGACAGAGACATGACTGCATGTCAGTAAGGTGAGTTTGTCCCCAAGGTTTATGTATCCCAATCCACTAACAAAATCAAGTAAACGCACAGTTGTGCTGCAGTCAACAAAGTTCTGGCAACTGAATCCTTTTAGCTAATGATTAAGAAATCAAAGCAGGTATTTAAAAAGAAAGGACTGTTGTATTACAAAATATACACTCATGGGTGGTGTGGTAAGTGATACATCACTTATTAGGGATGACCTACCATAAACCTTCAGCATCTCTACTTAACTCTGGCTCCCGTGTCTTTAGGAAAGGTCATTCCTACCATTTGAAAATACTTCTCATACCACGCTGCTCGCTATTGTGATCCACATATAATATAACACATATCATATCCCACATATGTGGAGGCAATCTCCCTGTGACACATTGCTAAACTTTGTATCGGATTGCGGAACGTTGAATTTCAGTTGCCATGCATGTTTGACTGGTTCACCTGCACGCTTGCTCAGGAATCCATCTCCCCCAGGACCACAGCTCATGTCCCACATCCCTCAGCATCCTCATGCACATGCCCTTTTCTCTTTATAAATCAACCAGCCAGAGAAATGTAGAATGTGCCCCCTTCACAATTTACACACTAATAAAATAATACTAAATCCTTTTTACTGCTCTATGGCTACTTAGATGTAAAAAAATACTTCAGAGTAGTGCCTGGGTTGTCTTCATAGGTGTTTTTTTTTAACTGTGCCTAGCACAATAGGGTCCTGATCCCAATTGTGACCCCTGAACTGGACTCTAGTACAATAATGATAATACTCTTCCCCCCATCTAGCTATTTTTTTCACCAACAAAAACTGAGAGAGAAAAAAGAACGTTTGATTAAAAACACAGTGTATTTGGGGAAACAAATGCAGTTTACATTTTCTCCTGCAGATGCTGCTCTTGGACAGTTGTTCTCATCAGTCACAAAAAAATATTTCAAGGTCTGTTGAAATGGTCAGTGCTGATATCGGTAGCGTCATGCTCTAAGTCTTAGTTCAGTGTGCTAAACAACAGCATCTGTTCCTTCAGCGTGGGAGGGAGAAGGTGAGGGAGTATTGATTTTATAACGTAAAGTCTTATTACTAAAATAATACTTATACCAAGGATACAGAAATACAGTAGGGGAAATCCTGACCCTTCTGACATCAGTAGGAGTTTTACATTTGATTTCAGTAGGGCCAAGATTTCTTCCAGTATCTGCAGAGTCAGACACCTAGCTTGTGGTAATCTGAAGGCCCATTTTAACCACTGTGCACTGTTTTTCACCACTCTGGTTACACTACACAAACCGAGTGTACCAGTGATTCTGGCCCTGAGATTTTGAGAAAAGATCTAGTCTATTTACAAACCGGCTGGCTGACTTCTTTGATACATTTTGCTATTAATCTTGCAGAGCCTTAATTCATGTCTAGCATTTGGTAGCCTATTAGTGCTACATTTCAGCAACACTGGTCTAATTTGTTGAGGCTTACATAAAATAACCCATTAGTTTGGGCTGCTAACATGGCTATACAGAAAATTACAGCGTTATTATTGACCTTTTGTGAACATGTGAGCTAAAACCTATACTAATCCTGTTACCAGGAGAGCTCTGCGTGATACTGTGTTAAACACATAGGTCATTATTCAGAAATGACTCCATATACAGTGGGCCAGCTCCATCCCCTTTGTAGCACAAAGGAGCCACCTTAATAAGTAAATCTCCAGGTAGCATAAAACTGGCATAGAGGCGTCTACACCTCTCACTCAGCATAGGCGGCATTGCTGGGTAGACTGGGGGTGGGAAGAGACTGCCTCAGGTGGCATAATGTAGAGCTGCTTTGTTACACTTGGGTCCCATTCAGTCTCTGGTTAGCCCTAATATCAGGGGAGGTGAAAGGTTGCTTAGAAACACACTCCTGTCCCCTTACACCCCATGCCAGGTCCTGCACCAAATATTTTGAGGAGGGAACACAATTCACACTTAGGGGGAAAGAAAGTAATGTTTTTGTGACAGTTCCTCTCTCTGTTGTAAATAATATGGTGATTGTTGAAAAGCAACTAGTAGATTTGAAAGATTAGAAATAAATTAGCTCTGGCTGTGAAGCATTAGTGAGAAGAGTCCAGGTGAGGTAGGCAAATATATGACATAAATGTGATTTATCACAAGACTGTCACTGTGATGTGAGGAGGGGTGTGTGTGTGTGTGTGTGTGTGTGTGTAAGTAAAACACACACATACACACACACACATTTATGGAATACAGGATGGTGCTGTATAAACGACCATGTCATGAGTTTGGGAAGGCTGCTTTACTTACAACTAGCAAAGCCTTGAGAGGTTATTCCAAAAGACCTTTCTATCACCCACACCAACATGTATTCTGTAGATGCCACATATGTTTCAGAAAAAGTAGTTCAGAAATGTTTTAGATTGTGATAAACATTTTGATTGGAGCTATTTCTGTTTCCTGCATTTTTTTTCCAGGCATGTTGATCTTTAAAAAACAGCAGCTTGTTTGAAGTTGCAGAGGGATTTGGATTAGAGGCAGTCATGGTAAAGATGGATTAGTGAAGAGAGTGCAGGTAAAATAGGGAAAGGGGCATGATAAAGGCAGTTTATTACACGTCTCTGCAATTTATCCTATGGACATCACCATCACAAATGTGATCTATAGGAAATTACTGATTGTGCTTCCACTGAAGTTAAGAGGTTTGTCATTGCTGTCCAAGTAAGCAGGACCAAGTTAATAATGATGTATAGAGCAAAGCAGATACACATTATATTATTTCTCCTATTAGTAATGTCCAAATTGTACCCAATAACACATATTTGATTAGTTTACAACTTAATATTTCCTCCATGTACTCATATGTGTAGTCATATTGACGACTGTAGTACAACTTCACTGAGTAAAGTGAGCAGTATGTGCCCCTTAGTTTTTTCTGCAAAATGTTCAGAGCTTTACATATCTCCCCAGGAGCAGGATATATTATTTCCAAAGGTGTCATTTAAAACAAAAATGCTCTACAAGTTCAAATAGCCAGGGTCCAGCTTAATACATTTCTTATTTTCTATTTTTAGGAGTAACCACACACTATTCATATATCAGAGGGGTAGCCGTGTTAGTCTGGATCTGTAAAAGTAGCAAAGAGTCCTGTGGCACCTTATAGACTAACAGACATTTTGGAGCATGAGCTTTCATGAGTGAATACCCACTTCGTCGGATGCATGTCACTATTCATATATTTTTATATCTATAGTGGTCTTAATCATTTATTTCAAATGACAAGCCATTTTCCAAAAGGAGCATCTGTTATAAAACAGATTCTAAGTTGATAGTTTTGCGTTCTTTAATGTTTCTGATTAGAGCTGATTGAAATTTTTTCAAAAAAAATCTATACAAAATTTGGACATTAATATTTCACAGTACGAAATTGACCCATTTTTCTTTTTAATTTTTTGCATTTTAATTTAATTGGTTATTTACATTTTTTTACCCAAAATAATAGTTTTAGTAAGTGAAAATTTTCTATAACTATTTTGATTTAAAAAACAAGTCATGAAAATTTGTGTATGAAATCAAAAATTTTGAAAAAATCAACAGTTTTTGTGATCTGTTTTCATTTTCTAAACTGAATGAAAAAAATTCAACCAATTCTACTTCAGGTATTTGTTTACACTGTAAACATCATCACATCATACATACTTCAATGTCCAAAACACTGGGTGGGGATCTTAATAAATATAAATAAATAAAATATAGATTTGTTGTATTGTACTTTACCCATAACAACAATCTGAATAAAATAAACTATCATGTCACATTTGGCTTCAATATAACACTCATGGGTTATACAGTCAACCCTGATTCAAGAAAATGAAATGTTCCTGGTTCACATATTTATCTTTACATATCCTTAGGCCACTGAACAGCCAAAAACCACAGGCTTCCTTTAATTTTTCATATGTATGTGAGTTTCCTTAGAGGAGTTAAATTCCATGAGAAATGTTGGTGCTTTCTAAAATCCATGCCTGAAGTTAGCCTCTTAAATCTATATGCAAGCAGTTCAGATAATAGTTTGGCCTGCTTCCCACAAATCCCATGGAAGTCAATGGGAGCTACAAGTGCTCAACACCTTCGAAAAATCAGGTCATTTTTCTGTAGGGGGCTCAATCCTGCAAGATGCTGAACACGCTAACCTGATTGAGTGAAACAGTTGAGTTCATTTTTAACTTTAGGCATGTGAATAATCCCATTGACTTCAGTGGAACTAATCATGTGTTTAAGCATGTGCTTAAGTGATTCACTGGTTCAAGTGCTCTGTATATTACAAGATGCAGCCCTAAGATGTAGATTTAGGAGCCTAAATTTAGGCATTCACGTTTGAAAATGTTGGACCACATGTTTAATCTGTTTCACTTTTGCTTATGTCCCCTCTCTCATGGGCTAACTAAACCCTGAGACTTAAACAGCCATAACTTTGAGGTGTTTGAAATCCAGATCTGAAACCTCTGATAAAGTCTATTTCACTCAATTACACTGGTGACCCGATGTAACACGGAGCACTATTGGACCCATGAGCATTTTATTTAAGTGTATTACTGTTCAAAATGGAGAGGGAGAAATTACACTGTCTTCAACAGTCTTTATTTAAATTTAAAATTGAACATAAAATTAACCTTAGTGTGTATATTTACATGCGTCAGTGCCCTATTGACCTCATCCCAGCTCCCATTAAGTCGACTGGCCTTTCCCTATTGACGTCAGTGGAGAAAAAGATGGGGCCTTGCATAGTAAAGGTGTGAATAATTTTTCTTTTTTATCCGTCTGTCTATTTTGGGACGTGTTAAGTGCTTGTTCTCTGTTGTAACATTAACGTCAGTATGTGGAAACTTGGGTTACTAAAATAAATAAGTGAAATGTAATATACAAGACTAAACACAGAACTGTGTGCACACTGTCCAACACAAATGACCTGCTTCACCACTGTGCTGCTCCAGCTTTCCATCCGGGTAACTCTGTTGTGTTGAATGGACCCCGGTGTAAAGCTAGACCAACACAGTGGTGAATCAGGCCCAAACTTTATAACAATAATTTATGCAGTCCTGTATTTCCTGAGCAGGCAAAACATCCACTGGCCTCAATGTACATGAGCATAAAATTACATCCATGATACTTTTACCAGTGGGAAGAGATGAGACTATACCATCATGCAAGGTATCTTTATCGCTATGGGCCTGATCCATAGTCCAGTGAAGGCAATGTCTGATCATTGACTTCAGTGGGCATTGGATCAGTCCTTAAACCAATGTATTTGCTCTTTATAAATTAGGGCTTGATTCTGATCAAACTTACACTGGTGCCATTCTGCTGCTTAAATGGTTTATACCGATGTAAATGAGAGCAGTCTGAGGTCCATTTATTTTTAAAGGAAAAACTTATTAGATAGAGGGGCAGTATTAACTTCTGCGAGCTGGATCACCCTTTCCCACCGTAAAGCCAATGGGAGGCAGCAGTGTGGAGGAAAACTTCCTGAGGATCCTCTCCCAAAGTTGCTTTCTGATCGTTGGGTTATGGAACCGGGCCATAAGGCCTGAGAATCACCTAAGATCAGTGGGAGGCTAGGGCAATCCATGCAGAGGCTGTGCGCCTCCTCCCTGGTTTAATATCACCACTGTCTAAGCCATGCTTCCAGGAATTTCCCCTGGCTGCTGCTGTCCCCAGGAGTCCTTAAAGAGGGATCCCCACTTTAGGTGGGAGGCGGTTCCGAACACACCTCTTCTGGGTAGGCTCCACAGGGCTGGAGGGGGTGGGCGGTGGGGTGATGCAGCGCTCCATCCAACATGGGGCTACCCACTTCCCCGTCTGAGATGTGATCCCTACAGGGAACCCCTCAGTGGAGGTCAGGGGGGCAGGAAGTGGGAGGCAGTTAGTGGCAATGGCTGTTCCCCACATTCCTGCAGAAGAGATGAGGTCTGCACACTTCACCTTTATGCGATTCTCAGAGAATGTAATAGCTGCACCATTACCGAATTATTTGGAACATCAGTCACTTGCTTATGGGATTTTCTTAAGGTTTATTTTTTTAATGTTTAAATAAATGCATAAATCACAGTGATGTGAAAAGAATGGGCTGTTTCGTTGTGTCAGAGCAGCCAGTTATTCTCGCATAAACATTCACGTATGGACTAAGGGTAATTTATTGATGTAAATCTGTATTCAGGGCATACAAATTTCATGGCAAGATCACAAGATTACATATGTTGAAGGATATTTAGTTCGCTGGTTATTTTTAGAGAGGGCTCCAAACCAGACCAGATCCCTGGATTGTAGCACCTCCAAAAGACAGCGAAAGCTCAAATCCAAACTTCACTTCTTAGGCTTTTCTCTAATTGTGTGAAAGCTGGACCCTCAAACATGAACATCCCTGACCTTAGGGAAAGCTGAGGTGCAGGTCTGAACCTAGGCAGGGACCTGAACTCCATAGCTCTAACGGAGCTCCATTTATTTTCTGGTGTCCAGGAATATTCAAATACCGAATGTCAGTTTAGAGTTAGAACATAATTTCTTATCTAAACAGTCATTTGCTAATTTGGTTCCTGATCCTGCATGATGCTGAGCACCTCCAGCAGGGTGCTGAATGACCTTGACTCTCCATTAAGTGCAAGGGGAATTGAGGATTCTCATAATAATACTTAGCTCTTATGCAGTGCCTTATGAGATTGAACCATTATACTGTAAACTCCTTGGGACAGAGAACGAGTCTTTATGCTTGTAAAGTGCCAAGTATGTCTGGCTCTACATAGATTTCATAATAATCTCAGATTATTAAGACAGAAATAGGTAAGAAAGCACCTCAGAAGGATACCAAAAAAATGGACCCCACTTCAGCAAAGCACTTTAGCACAATAACTGGACTCTGCGAGACACGGCTGGATTGCTGTGCTGTATCAGAGCCTGAATCTTCCTCCTGCCAAGTGCAGCACTCGGAGCACCACTCCAAAATGTGGTAGTAATTCTAGAAGCCCTAAGGAAAGTCAGGGTAACACCACCGATTTTATAAATAAGGATCTTTATTTAGAATATTGTTGAAAACATTCTTGGCAACCACATTGTATAAATATATAAAGTTAAAGTTTGGCACAACAAACCAAGCAACATTAAATATTTAATTCCTTTTTTTTTGTATTTTTGTTTGGGTTTTTTTTTTTTTGCAAAGCAACTCTTATTTACAATTATACAAAAAAGTATTATAAAAAATGGTCCACAACCTTATTTTGGGCAGGATTGGGGGTAACAGTAAGGAAGTCGCATGACATTACTCCTGAGATTCATCTAGTTTTCTTCTTTTCAAAAGTGTTACCAGAACTCAAGAGCCAGGTTCCCATTCCCCAAAGCACAGATTATAAACATTGGCCATGTTGTGCTATGCAATTTTACCTCTAGACATGTTAAATAGCTTTAGTTCAACAACCAATAAATAAGTGTATTTTGAAGTAATATAGACTTGAAAAATTATATATTTGAAGGAATTTTCAAAGATATTTTAGAACTGGAAAAAGAAATACTTAGTCTTTTCAAGGCAGGTCTTTGAGCTTGCAGCATATAGCAGTTTGTGTTTGCATAACAGTGCAGCTGGACCTGACTTTATAACACTTGGTAGATGGGATTGCTGGTGTCATGGGGAATCTGGGTGCAGTTGGTAGGTGAGGGAATTTGGGCACCACTCTCACTCAGGGTAGCTCCTTCTTGGGGTGAGCAGGGGTTGCCCTCAGCTCCACCTTCCACTGTAGGCAGCACTGGGCAGGTGGAGTTATCTGTGGAAATCCTCTCCACAATGCTTGATAGACAGTCCAGGCTGGAGACAACTGAACTCTTCCCATGTTTTGGATCTAAGGATAGAGGGAAAAGGAGATCAATAAACCCAATGAGTAGTTGGGGAAGTAGTTCTTCTAGAGGACCCAAAAAAACAACCAGCCTTGCATGGCTCTGAGCACATAAAGGTTCAGTGGAAATGTATACGAAATAAATATTATTGAAAGATGCCAATCAGTCAAAATCAGAGACAATATTAGAACTTGCAAAGTAGCAAAGGGCCCAAGCATCAAAGTTTGGATGTGAACTACCACCAGTCTGAAGGAATTTGGAGCCAGGGTTTTGGTTCGATACAGAAAGGGGGTTAGTTGCTTTGGATTCAGCTGAGAACTTCTCCAAAGTTTGGATCCAAGGTTTTGGGTGGGTCAGTTTCTGTTGCAAAGCAGTTTAAAATCTGAAGCCTGTTTTCAGAGATGAATATGCATGCCAAAGCACAATGTAAGGAATATAATTGTTACATGAAATGCACGTACAAGATGTCCCCACATTTGCAAACAGAATCATGGAAACTATTGGGGGAGGGGGATGTCCTGTATCAGTGCCCACAGCTTGCTGGCTGAGCACAAGTGGTGACAGAAGGGGCAGGGGAAGTTTGCTCTGGTGACAGTCTCCACTTCCACACACTTGTCTTTGGCATTAAGGCAAATACTCACCATTTGGTGATTCTGTGTAGTAGTTGCTGTCATAGCTATTCCTCCTGCGAGAGCTGCAAGAGGGCCCACTGTACTCCATCTGGAAACCAAAAGAATGGATGCATATCACTAGCTCAGAAACAGAATTTTCACCAAGTCTTCAATAACCATCTAATTTCATATTCCAATCTCTGATCTGCACCATAGCCCCAGTCCTTGCTGAAATAGGGTAAATTTTTAGCTTCCCAGAATGAGGGGAAAAAACCTTCCTGGGAAGATATTAAATCCAGAATATTTTATATTACTGAATTATTCCAAGGATTTTTTGCCACACACAAAGAAAAATTTCTTTGTACACACAAAGATAAATTCATAACATTGTAATCAGTGATTATGCTGACTCTTTGAATTACAGTAGAGAACATTTGGGCCTTGATTTGTTAATGGAGTTGGTGGGGAAAGCACTTAATTGTCATAATATTTTAAAAGTGTTTCCCCCATCAGTAGTCTTTCTTCTTAGAGCTCTTTCTATTACCATTTCATACAGAAAAACAGCCTACCAGATATGGTTTATACTTTGATACTTTCACACCCAATAGCAGGGATTCTACCACCAAAAGAAAAGAGAATGCTGTCTTTTGAGGAGGGGTTAGTTACATAAAGCTTCCCTCAGCTCTGCTAACTCTATTATCCTCCCAAACATTCAGCTCCAGTAATGACCATCCCCTTCAGGGAACAGCCCTCTGTCCCAGTGGCTCTCAACCCTTTATTGTGCTTCCCATCTCAGAGGTACTCTGTGTTTGAGGAGTGGGGGCCAGGGACAGCGAGGCTGCAGCCCTAGCTGCACAATGAGATGAAGAGATTTCCCCTTGCTTCCTTACTCCAGGGGATCAGGAGCTCCCCTCCCCTCGGGTTCCCCTTATAAGGATCAGAGACTGTGGAACCCAAGCAAGACTTCTCCAGAGCTGCACTACAGGTGAGCTGGAACGTCAGTTCCCCTATTTAGCTGCACTATGATCGCAGAGGGAACCCCTTCCTAAGGGGTGCGGGCCCCAGCTCTCCTCACTGAAATCAAAGCGTGATAGCACCCACTGTAACTGAGGCAAGAAAACTAAGTGTATCTCTCACCAGCCCTCCTGTGACTCCCACGTTTATTTCAGGAGGATATAGCTAGGATCCCCTAGCTACTCTGCCCCAGGTCTGTCCTTGAAGGGTTCAGAGATAAGGGCAGCAGGCATATCGGAATGGGGATCCCTACCTTTCCTAGGGATCAGCCACTCCCCTCCTTACACGCAGGGGGGGTTCAAAGACGGGCTCCCCGATCAGGGTATGTAAGTGACCCCATCTCCCTTCACAGGCAGGGGCCAGGATACATAGGAGCCCACTCCCCGATCAGGGTAGAAATGGGGACCACATCTCCCATCCCAGGGTCCGGGAACACGCTGGGACTTCCAGTGTCTTTCCCAGGGATCATGATGGGGGGTAGCGGGGCTCCCCTCCTGCCTCCCGAGGATCAGGGTACAGGAGGGGGGCCTCATTTCCCATCTCATGGGCCGAAGACCCCGGAAGCCGCCCCGCACTCACCATGCCGTCGGAGCAGTTGGAGCTGGGGCTGGAGGCGTCCGACTCGCCGCTGTAGTGCTCCAGCCCCGGGTAGTAGCTGTCCTCCTGCTCCCGCAGCAGCGCCTGCAGGCTCTCGATGTAGCGGATGGCGTTGCGCAGGATCTCCACCTTGGGCAGGCGCTGGTTGGGGTTGGTGGAGGTGCAGCGCTTGAGCGTCTCGAACGCCTCGTTCACCTTGCTGAGCCGCCGCCGCTCCCGCATGGTGGCCGCCTTCCGCCGGTCGGCGTTGGTGGTCTTCCGCTTGCAGGCTTTGCAAGCCCACAGCAGGCAGCGGCCGGCCTGGTGGTGGCCGCTGGGCGCCCTGATGTGCTCGTCCTCGTGGTGGTGCGCGTGGTGGTGGGGGTGCTCCTCCGGCTTCAGCAAGCCACCCACGTGCACCAGCCGCGGGTCCAGGTCCTCGAAGAAGTGCATGTCCGAGGTGTTGAAGCAGGGGTCATCGTAAAAGTCATCGGCCGCCGAGAAGGAGCAGAGGGAGCCATCCGTTATCTCCATGGGGCCTAGCAAGTCCATGGGGGCAGCAAAGGGTGGGGTGGGCAGGAATAAAAGCAGGGGCAGAAGCCACAAGAGCCCAGCCGATCACTGCAAAGCAAAAATGCTTTAATCGGGGAGTTTATTTTCCAGACACCAGATTAATCTAGTTTAACTTTCCCCCCAGACTTTTAATGGAGTCGCTCTCACACTACTGGCTCCAATTAATTGGGAGAGAGACACTTTCCTAGGCTTAGACAAAATCGTTCTTTAGCTTTGGCTGGTGATTGTCTCTCTTCCCCAGTTCAGAGCTGTCTTGGCATGACACTGAAATACCCTCCCCTGATGCCCATGCAGATAGCACAATTTGTGACTCTATTTATCCCAAAACCTTGCTTGAGGGCGGGTGGGGATTCCTGCAGGACGAGCTCCCTTTCACCTGCCGGCCAATCCCTTAGTCCCAAGGAGGCAGCGGCTGGGGTCTTGGAGGGGGTGGGCAGGGAAGGGGTCGCGTCTGATTGGAGGGCAGCTGGAGCCCTTGTCAGGCAAAAGTTGTAGGAAACTTTTTGCAAATGTCAAACTGCAGCCAGAAAATAAGCGTCACAGTGGGATCATCTTTATTTTAACTCTTTTCTGCATGAGCGCTCCTGTTCTCACCCTTGTTCAAATGGTATTTTAGGCTTTTGTATTTATGTAAATGGTTTGGGATATTATTTTTATGTAAAGGCTTCCTGATTAATAATATTGCAAAGAAAATAAAAACAACTATATTCAGGTTGTGATCTGTGCTACTCCTACTGAGTCTTTTGCTACGTGCAAAAGATTTCTGCTGTTAAACTGAACTATTGGCTATTGCAGATGAGATAGAGCTAGCTAGCTAGCTAAAATAGATATTTCTTTTCTTTTATTGCACTTTGCAAAAGTTCTCTTCTGTTCAGCGATTAAGAAACAATAACATAAAACGATAGAATCAAATGATTCACAAAGATATGCATATACATTCCTTTAATGATAGCTTTAAAATGTTTCTTCACGGTGCTTGATATATTGAGTGGTATCGCTTGTAAGGGAACATTGGCCCTTCTTGTAAACATAGGAATCGCAACTTTTTCGTTCAGACGAAAATATAGCTTCGCATTGCAGGTTGATTTTTTCCCTTCCTATTGTAATTTGTCTTTTCAGGAAATGCGAGTGAGCTGGATGCTGTTTTTAGGATCACACAGATGCATTTTATGTTTTTTTCCCCTCTCTCCAGCTTTTAGTTTCTCTCCTAGGAACCTAACATTTTCTCATACAATGATTTGCAAAAGTGAAAAAAAATAATGCTGTGTAACTTTTGTAACTAGGAATAAGGTTCAGTTGATTTTCAAGGAGTCCGGGAAGCAGTCTGAAGGCGAAAAGGACTACTGTATTTTCGGTGTTTTCCCCTCTAAATCATTTTCTTTGATTGACTAAATCAGTTTGTGGTCTGATAGGAGAAAACATTGAATGGTTCGAAAACTTTCCACGTAGACTTCACATCACTTTGAATAGACGTGACTCCGTTGTAACAGTAATGCCATGTCTCTGGCCAGATAATAGTACTCTTGAGTTTGATTTGTAAAAGAAACCCCTAAAATAATTCGAAATCAAGCTGGAGAGCGTCCCAGCCTTTTCCTGCCCACTTGCCAGCTCCCCATTTGGAAAGGAGGGGACACTGACATTGATCGCCGGCTTCTCGATGAAGATGCGATTGATTTGTTTGTTATTATCTCTGGTTTGTTTTTTACTGTATGCAAAACTGTGAGAATAGGGACCAAGAAGAAAAGGGGGGGAAAGCGTGTTTAAGAGAAAACTGGAGAGGTGGCACCTTTAAATAAAGGAAATGAGTTTTAAAGTGGGTGTGGGGAGAATGGCTCCTGAAAAGCAATCATTGCCGTAGATTATCTAGAAATATATTCAACCTTCACGTCACGCGTCAGCCTTTCGGTTGACAGGGAAAGGTATTACGTGGGGTTTGTGGTAATGCTGAGTCTAAAATGAAAGAAGCAGCTTGTAATCACGTATCGCTGCAATTCTCTGCTGTGGACTTGCTTTGCAGAAAGAGGAGGAGGCCACCCAGCCATTTCTCCCCTTCCCGTCCTCCCAGTGGGTTTATTCCAGCACTCGTTGAGTTTTGGGCTGTCTCGGGCACAGAAATAGTGTTTGATCAGCCTGCCCGGATTTGTGCTCCTCTCTTCCAAATCTGTTCCAGGCTGATAACGTGTGGTGGCTGGGCTGGAGGGGTGGGGGTGGGGGGTCTTTCTAACACGACGGAGAAATCAGCTGTAAATCTAGACGAGGGAGGACATGTTGGGGTGGGGGGCAGGAGAGCGTGGCCTAGCGGTGTGTTCAAAGGGCATCCCGCGCGGCCCCCGCGTGGCAGCCCCCGTTAGAGCCCTCGGGGCTGGCGCATGGCGGGACGCAGCGCGAGCGATAGCAGCGGGCCCGAGCAACGAGCCCCTCACGAGTCCTGAGTAACGAACACGCCGCCCAAGGCCCACGGAAGCCGTCTGGACGCCGCCTCCTGGGGGACTGCTACGGGTCTCGGTAGCCGGGGCTGGGGAACGGGCTAGGTGGGGGCTGGGGGAAGAGGGGGAGGCAGGAGCAAGGGGCGGGCGGGGGGGAGAATACACGGGAGTCAGTCGCTAGCGAAGGTTACACAAGCGCGGGGCCAGTAGGGGGCGATAAAGCCTTGCCCAGCCGCTCTTCGCTGCTCCATAGGCGGCTGCGCGCGGCCGTGCAAGCTTAGCCGGTCCAGCCCCGCCCAGCGCGGCGCTGAGCCGCGGGGCGCCGCTGGAATCCCGCGGGGGGCTTTGGTTAGACACTTACACCGAGTCCCACCCGTCTAATATGGGAGGAGGGGGGCGGTATTTTAATCTTCTAAACGCGCCGAATCAGGAAAGCTAGACGCCCCCCCCCGCTCGCACACGTTGCACAACTCGCCCGCTAGGGGACGCCCCCTCACTCTCTAAAACTGCGTAGTTCACGCAGCTGACAGAGCTTCACAGAAACCCCGTTGGTCTCCGCCCGCCTCAGGCTCACGCTGTCTCTTTAACTATTACTCCGAAGGGTCTTATTGTAGTGGTGCCACCTGCTGCAAGGAGCACCTGGGGCAACTTCTTAGGTGAGCAAGTGTAATGAGGACTGGATTGAACCTGGAACCTCTGGAGCCTCTACCGCCTGAGCTAAAAGCCAACTGCCTGTTAGCTAAGGCTGTGGAGCAGACTCATTTTTACTCTCTCTTTAAGTGCTCTCTGTGCCACTAGATGGGCCAGAACACCACACCCAGGAGGTGTGGGGGTTACACAAGCAGCCTTACCTGGCTATTGCACCAATTTCACTGGGTTGGCGGGACTTGCGGTGCCTCAACCCTGCTGGAGCCAGGCAGCGGGAAAAGGTATGTGTTGAGGCTGGAGGAGGCGTGGCAAGCCCAAGCAGAGCTATTGCAAGCCTGGCCAGTTTGGGGCTACGTTTTGACCTTATAGAAAACAAGTGTGTGGGGGTGGGTGGCTACTGGAGCAGCACTTGTTGGTTTAGGAGACATGACCTAACACTGCTTAATTGCAGTCATGTATTTTGGGGACAAGTTGATTCCTCTAAAAAAACAATGGATTAATGCATTAGTAACGAAGCCCCGTAGGAGAACTGAGTTCACAACTATTTGTAGCTATCACCTCAGTGCAGCAGAGCAATAGCGGGTTTGATGTGGCCTACTATGTCATTTTGATTGAGAGTTACCCCTTCACGTAAGAGCATCTGTTTGTAAAACGCTTGAATGTTTCTTTTGTGGTCGCAGCACAAAACCCCCCACCTCAACAAGAGGCATAGCTACCAGTGCTGGTGCACTGTCTACACTGGTGCTTTACAGCGCTGAAACTTGCTGTGCTATTGGGGGGGGGGTGTTTTTTCACACCCCTGAGCCAGAAAGTTGCAGCACTGTAAGTTGCCAGTGTAGACAAGCCCTTAGAGATGGACTCTGACACCCGTCCTCACTCATCCTGAGTACTCTCTTGCTGTGCATGCACTCACATACATTTCAGCTTCTGGAGTAAGGGTGCTGTTGAAGTGAGCAGGGGAGACAGAATTTGTCCCTTAGAAAAAAAATGTCAGCACCAAACAAATGCCGGGACCCTCCCTTTACAGAGTTCACATATAATGTTTAGAAGGCTTTGCTCACGGTTTAGAATATCACTTATTTCCAGCGTTTTAGCTGATAATTCTCTTTGTTGCTGATTTAGAAGTGTTTGAACAATTTTTGCTTCTGTTTTAAAGGGGCCGATCCTGCAAAGACTTATGTATGCAATTAACTTCCCATGGATAAGATTACCCACAGGAGTAGGGATACTTGCATGTGTGTTTGCAGTTAGCATGAACTGGACTTTCATAACCTTTAATCCCAAATCTATGATCGGTGATTAGTTGTTTTAATAAATAAAACAAAACAATAATAATTAAATTATAAATGGGGTTTTAAAACTACTTAGAAGCTTCTGCTTGGAAGGGTGCAACAGTATATGTGTGTGTTTTCCAGCACTCTAACATTGTTCATGACATAAAGCAATAACAAATATTTGAAATGAACATCTCCCCAGTTCAACTCAGAACTTACTTTGCTAGTTTCATGGCACGGTTAGTTCTTTTCCTTCTGGGTACAAAAATCAAGTAAGAAATTGTTGAGTTTATGTTTGCACTAACAAACTCAGCAATGTTATGAGAGACGTTTTGCAGCATGAGCTTTCGTGGGTGAATACCCACTTCTTCGGATGCAAGTCACCCACGAAAGCTCATGCTTCAAAACGTCTGTTAGTCTATAAGGTGCCACAGGATTCTTTGCTGCTTTTACAGAACCAGACTAACACGGCTGCCCCTCTGATACTTGACACAATGTTATGAGAGACTGTTATATTTAATGTATCTGTGCCCATTTCAGAAGAATTGTAAGAATGTAAAAAAAAATCACAAAAAGGACAATCATTTTTTATCTAAGTAAATTGTTAATTTAATTCATCTGGTGTAGTGCTCACACCATAGTGGACCTGGTTGTGTACGCGGTGTACATCTGCAACTCCCATTGACTTCAATGGAGGTTCTGGGTGGCCAAGGTGTTCAGGGTTAGACCCACAGTGAGCACTGGAACAAGGATTGTAACTACAGGCAGGAGGTGCCACAATAGAGTAATAATCAAATAAAAATTTTTTTTTTAATCTAATCTGGCCTACAATTAGTTTCCCTGCTGCAGTTATAAACATGGTTTGAAATTCTGGCTCCATTGTAGTCAAGGGCAAAGCTCACGTTGACTTCACTGGGGGCCTCTATTTCATTCATAGTCCATAAAATTAAAATATTTACTGTGGTCCAATCCTGAATTCCTATTCATACAACAGTTCAATTAGATTATTTATTAATGATTAATTCTTTTAAATGGAAAATTGGGAACTGTTGAAAAATGAAATTACATCTAAAAAGTCCTTATGCCTTCTCTGATAGAGTCAAAGCTGAGCCCTGTTGGTCACATTATACCATTGCCCCCCCCCCCAATCAATTTTGTTTTAAACAGAAAACTGACTAGATTTAATATCATTCTGACTCTCCACTACCTCTTTCTTTCACTTTGTCCCCAGCGCTGAAAAGCGATATGTCCCAATGAGATCAGCTATTGACCACCCTAACACATTCATAATTATATATCCCAGCTGTTCCTGAGAGGTAAAGTAGCAAACTTGTGGAACTTTTCTTGTTTCAACCCTTTGCTATTCTAACAGTGATTCTTGAGCACAAAAAAGAAATAGACTTTCCTTTTTCCTTGTGAAGTATTTCCCTAGCAACTAAACAAAGTAAAATATATATTTTTAATATAAGATGTGTAATAAACCATATTTATGTTGAATGAGAAATTGTGAAGAACGGTGGCATATTACAATTGTTAAGAGCGTGAGATGGAGATAGGGCTGCTTGGTTCTACCTCTGGCTACGTCACAGGCTTACTATATGACCTTGTCAAGCCATTTAACTTTTCTTTAATTGTAGTTGTCCCATTTGCAGAATGGGAATAATTTATAACTATAAATAGCAGTGTTATCTGGCCCTTTAAGAGGGATTCTAAGATCAGCTCTAAACCTGTTCCTGAGTCAGCCTACAAATAAGGCATTCTGGAACTTGGGCAGCTAGACTATTGTAGTTGTAGGCTAGGCAGCAATGAATCCTGGGAAAGGGAGTAGAGCTATAAAGAGTTCCCTTTGCCCAGTAAGGCAGAAACTAGGGAGGTAGCAACTCTTTATGGGGTATTCCTCCTGAACAGATTTTACACTTGATCTCTCCAATCAAAAGGTCTTGAAGTATTTTGGAAGAATCTTGGGAAAAAGTATAAATGGAGTGCCAAGGAGCTGGTTAAAGTACTGCGCATTTGGTAGTGTTTGGGGTTATTGAGCCTGGGGGAAACCTGGAAAGAGCAGAAGCTACTTGTTGGTGGCTGCCAAAGACCTGTGGCAGAAGTCTAGTGGTAAAGGATGACATGAGAGTCCTTGCACTGTAAATATTGGATTCATTTTGGACTATTTGTTTTGTTGGACTTCCCTTTAGCCTGCAAGGGGAGAAGTTTTGGGAGTAGGCTAGGAGACTAAATTAGCCTTCCATGATGAAAACTGAGTGAGCCTACACCAGATTCTGGAAAGGTAAACAACTCAAATAGCATGGTGGAGAGGTATTGTGAGAATTGTTCGCAAACTACTTGAATGTGTTTGTTTTTTGTGTGTGTGTGTTTTTCTTTTTTTTTAACTGCAATGTGTTATTAGAGGAGTAGTTTGGTTGCATTCACAACTAACTACTGTACCAGCATTTTGGTATTTACAAAGGACTGAAGTCTGTAGAAGGAATTTCTGGTACACTGGTTCACTACTGATTCAGAGGGGGTTGAGCTATCTACCAAATAACCTTTCTGAGTGCAAGCAAAGCAGATAACTAGCCCAACAGTCAGAAACAGTGGAATGCCATGTTCATACAAATAAGCACTCATAACTGTGTACAAAAACATTAATATCCTTCATCTTTGAGAAGTGAAGAACTAGAAATAACTTGGATAGAAAAGTTTATTGAATTACTCTATTATAATTGCTACAAAATTTATAAGAATATCATGGAAGTCCTCCTCATTTTAAGAACAAGTCTCTTAAAAATATCCATGTAATATTTACCAAGACAGTAAAAATGTTTAAGAATGATTACATAGTACAATCTGTATTGATATAATATGGAACTAGGATACTGCCACATCCCTTGACTTGTAGTGGTAACAACCCAAATACATGGTTTCCATCTTCAGCACCCTCCACTATAAAAATAGTTCCAGCACCACTGTATATTATCTTATTTGTTTAATAATATAAAAAGCTATAGTTTCTCCATCATAGAAATTACTCTGTATTAAAAAGGTGTTTTCTTTAAAAAGCCTTATATACTTAAAAAACCTCTTTTGCACTAAATAATCCAATCAACCATTTAAGACAAGAAAGAAACCTAGAGGTCTGGTAGTTTCCAAATAAAGAAATGTTATTTATGGGTAAGAGACTCTGAAAGGTTAAATTAATGTTGACATTCTCTATATCTAGCAGCCTTAATACCTATGATACGAGGTGGTATATTACAGATTAGATACTGTGTTGCACTTTGGAGGAGGCACGGCACAGAAAGCACAGCCCAGGAGGAAGAGTGTAAAGGGGGAGGGAGGCGGAGTCATGGGGCTTTAAACCATCACTTCATCTCCTGGATTTCAGACTCAATTTGGAGCCAAAGCATCCTCAGGGCTGACAACTTACATCAGCCTCCCCTGTGGCTGCCTATAGGTTTCTCCATGGCCAAGAATGGGCATAGTGCTCCAACTATTCCTTCTCTTGCCTCCGTTTTGCCCCTGGCATATCCTTGCACAGAGACTGGGAGGAGGGACAGCACTGGTTTGCATGAATTGGCCCTATGCTACTGCTCTTCTGGGAGAATTCTTTTGGGGGCCGTTGCAACCCCTTTGCAGTCCCTCTACATTGCTGAAGAGATGTACAGGGGGTGCAGTGGTGCCTAGAATCGGTCTCTATGCCTGTTTTTAGCTCTTCCTGTAACCGTTCCATAAGGTAGTCTCCAAGGTTGTCTCTGCCATCTTGGGAACACACAAGCCTGTGAGCATTGGTAAGGAGGTCTCCCATCAACTTGATCTTCCGGATCTTGGGTTCAACAAATTGTTTCTTAATAGTACTTGCACTATGAGGGTCTGCATTTTCAATGCTCAGGGCATACAGCTCTTCAAAATATCCTGTCATTGTTTTCCATTGAACCAATGCAACTTCAAGGGCCTTCACCACATTGGATACATGTTCACAGTTTGGTCTCTGGAAACATAAAGCAAGATAGCAATGACTAACAATTCTATTTCCCTGAAACCCCTGGTCTTCCAAACAAGAAATGCATTGCAGAAGGATGCTAAGGTTTTGCAACAGCTCCTTCCATTTCTGTGCATTTACTAAATCTTTTCTGAGTCAGTGGTCAGATTCTGCCACTTCCAGTATACTTACTAACAACAAAATGTTTCAATTCAGACAGTAAGGATTCAGATAGCTGCAGCTATAACTGAGGTTCATTCTCAAAAAAACAACAAAAAACCCCAAACAAAATACCAGCCCCGCCAAAAACAAACAAACAAACAAAACAACCCTCTCTCTACAATATGGAAACTGAATGTGTTACAGTTACTTAAGGGCAACTTTTTTACTCATGGCTGCTATAAATGAATGCTGTGAAGGGCAGACAGTAGTATTACACATTTAACTGTTTATAGGACACTACTTTGATACAGAAGTCTGAGGAGCCTGATTCTCCTATAAGAGTTTACACACAATTTCACTGATTTCAAGTTACTCATGATTTATACTTGTGTAACGAGATTAAAATTTGGCTTAATCTCTGGGCCAAGTTCTATTATACCAGTGTAAAACTGAAGTAACTCTACTAAGATCAAGGGATTTGCACCACAGAGAACTGAGGCCAGAATCCGGCCCTCAGTATCAGAGTCCGTGGGCAAAAGTTCTGCATAGCTACCTCTACCATAGCAACAAACACCAGATTGACTAGGGTAGCAAAATGTTAGAGAAAAATATGAATGAGTGCCCTCATTTTATCTTTGGCTAGAAAAATGCAAACCCTAGAGTCAGGATTGCATGTCTAATAAAAAAAAAAGTCCCTAAAGAAGAACAAGTGAATATGATTGGGGAATTAAAGTATTTGGAAAGCTAACAGTGCATACACCCAAAGCTTGGAGTGATAGATGTGCACAACAGATGTTTAGATGAGTTTGCTGATTATGGAAGAGCATATTTGTCTGCTGCACACCTGGATGATTCTGGTACAGTAACGGCCTCCTCTCTCTTGTAGGTATTTCAGCATGGCCTCTGCAGCTTCCTTCTCTTCTTTAGCCTGCTGCCGGAAAAACTTTGAAAAGTTTGGTAGAGCCACATCAGACTGATCAAAAACTTCACCCTACATATTTAAACAACAAAAATTGCTGTTAAAGTATGAAAGCCTGGAGTTAGGAGGAAAGAAGGGAGAAATTAATATCCAGCAGAACACAGGTCAATCAGATCTAATATTTAAAGAACAAAGGAGAAAATTATTCTCAATAGTGCTTGTGCTTCTAACTGCCTTCGGAACCTCTAAAAACTTCTACCCCAATTATTACAAATGAAGTAAGTCAAATGTTCCTCCAGATCAGGGCCGCCGAGAGGCGGGGGCAAGTGGGGCAATTTGCCCCAGGCCCCGCAGAGGCCCCCACGAGAGTCTTTTGGGGCCCCTGGAGCAGGGTCCTTCACCTTCTCCTGGGGCCCCTGAAAACTCTCGCGGGGCATGGGCCCCCGGAGCTGCTTCTGCTCCAGGTCTTCAGCCGCAATTTGGCAGCAGGGGGTCCTTCTGCCCCGGAACCCGCCACCAAAGTGCTCTGAAGACCCGGCGCAGGGGGTCCTTCTGCCCCGGGACCTGCCGCCAAAATGCCGGGTCTTCGGCGGTGGGGCCCCCCTGCCGCCAAAGACCCCAGGCCCCCTGAATCCTCTGGGCAGCCCTGCTCCAGATCAGGTAGTTTGCATCTTTTTAAGAATACATACACACACCCCAGTCCACTGAACATTAGACATGAGACTATTGTATTGGTGATACTGTTTGCTTTGAGTGATAATCTCCTATGACTTCTAGCTTCAAATGGGTTTTTGATTTGGGGAAAAAATTAAACAGCTATCAGAAACTGATGACTGTCTTTATCTGTAGGGAAAAGTATCCAGATCCTTTTACCATCACCACTAGCAGACCCAGAGGGACCCACTTAGGGCACCAAAATCATCAGCTTCCTCTCCCTCTCCACCAGAGGCAACGTGTAGGGGGGAAAAGTGCCCCCCTTAGACTGGCCTGCCAGGGGTGGGGAGGGAGAGGAGCTCTGAGGGGTCGCCCCTGCCTCCCAAACAGGCTCTCTCAGTTAGAAGCGGCTCTGTCCTATTCCCCACCTAGCTGCCAGGGAGAACAGCCAAACATGGTGGGAGAGGGGCAGGTAGAGGAGGACAGACCTCACCCTGCCCCTCCCTGCAGGTAATGTGGGGCTGGGCACAGAGGGCAGTGGGGGGGGGGTCACTGGGCAGGGGAGACATGTGGGAAGTAACATGTCCTCCCCTTTAGATTGTGCCCCCAGTATCGGGAGGCACCAGTCATCTATGGTCTCCACAGATACCAGCAGCCAGGAAGAACCATCTCAGCCTCCTGACATCATTGTTCACTCCATTCTGAAACCGTAACTCTGGATTTTTTTCTCTCCTTTACTGCGTTGCTGTTGGTTGCTGATACACTTTCATCTCACCCCTTTCCTATCTACACTTTAGCTGCCCAGTCTCACTCTTCTTACCCTTATGTTTGACCCTACTTCTCTCCTTTCCCTTCTTCTGCCTAATCCTTCGTACTGAATGCCCTCACCCCCCCGACCCCAAATCAACTTACCCAGATTTCCATTTTGAAGAACAACTCCAAAAGACACAGGGTTATTTAAAAAAATAAAAATAAAAGTATATTGAAACTGCTAAGGGCCCAATCCTGCATTCCTTGCATACCCAAAATTCCTATTGACTTAACTGGAAATGCTGGGTGCATTAGGAATATAGGATTGGCCCCTTTAAGAGACAGGACTCAGCTAAAACTAACTTTAAGATGTGTAAATTTGGAAATATGAAAGAGATAAAAAAAGTTACAACAGATTTGGGTCACACAAGAAAAACAGACTGCCTCAGTTTAATCAACTTCCTTATAGACAATGCTGACTAGTTATTTTCCAAGGGAAATATTACTAGTAATACATAACTATACTATGTATACATACATATATACACCGCCCCCCACCTCAAGGGTACCACTTAGATCTATTATAAATATATTATAGGCAAAATTCTGCTCCTCTGAATTAATGGCTTTGCAGAGAAGTACAGTAACTTCAGACACTCCAAGATTTAAACCAGGGGTCCCCAACGCAGTGTCCACAGGTGCCATGGTGCCCGCGGGGGCATCTAAATGCGCCTGCATCCTGGCCGGCAGTGGAGCATCTGCCGAAATGCCGCTGAATTTCTCCGGCGTTTTGGCGTCACCGCCTCTCGATGACGTCACTTGTCGATGGCAAGTGACGTCATTGAGAGGTGTCGCCGCAGAAATTCGGCAGGTGCTCCACTGCTGTCCCGGTCCTTCGTCTGGCACCTGCCAGACAAAAAGGTTGGGGACCACTGATTTAAACTATGCTCAACTGTCAGTTTTATTCGTATTGTTTGGAATGCACCCAGGGTGTTGAAAACTAGTACCAAGATCTCTTCACCATTTAAGTTCCATAACAAGAAGGTGCAAGGTAGACCACAGCACATGAGGGCCTCTGCACTGCGGAAGAGGATTCTGCATTGGTCCTGCACAGGCTGATATGAAGAATGGTGAAAGGGTAGCATTGGGGGCCAGTCAGACAAGGAGACAAAGGATCTACAACTACATCGATCCAGTGGTTCTATCAGCCTACATAGGAGATGTAGAGTTGCCACTAGTGCAGACTATTCATTGGAGTAGTCTGCTGAGGGACTGTTGCAGCCCTATGACCTACCTATGTATTGTGGCAGAGAAAGGTGTATGTTTGGGGGTATGCATATTTCTTAGTGTTTTCTACCTTCTTCTGTTCCCCAACCTCTCATTTACAAATGTGCACAAACCCTAAGTAATTAAATTTGACACACAGTACCCATCTACCAAAACATGCCAAGAACTTATTCAATATAACATGTCCACCCCCCAAAAAGAACCAACCAAACCTGTAACACACTACTAAAGGACTGTAAAGAGTTTATAAGAAGTCAACCTATATTCCTCAGTAGCAATGTGCTATACCACTTCAAATAGAAACAGAATAATCAAATGCATAACAGCGTCTCTTGAATCACTAGAGCTCAAGAGAATAGAAAAGTATTAAAATTACATATTTTCTCATTATATGATTTAAGATTTTATCTGAATATCCGTGTGTAGGTTGTGAACTATATTATCAATCAAATTTATTAGAACTGACTTGTCTGCTACCAATTTGATAAAAAAAATTTCAACCAGCCCCAGTTATAAGTGCCAAGTATTATAATAAATCTACAAAAAACCCTCTGCCTTAACAGGTGGATGTTTATCAGTTATACTTTTTATTGGATTGATGCTTTACACCAAAGCTGATCAAAGGGTCTCACAGATACACTGAGGGTCAGATCCTGAAATCAATCAATGGACATTTTGTCTAAGGAATGCAGCATGGGGCATGAGATGTAGGGTGCTGATCATCCTTGTTCCCCAACAACTGATTAATAGCTTTTTTGTAAAGTGCACATTTAATATTTGCTATTTCAGCCTAATGTATTGTTATTGTTTGATCTGTCTGTTGTGGGCTTTTGTTACTCAGAGTAAAACTAAAGACTTGTCTGCTGAAATCCAAGCATTAGTGTAAACAGTTTTGTTTTGTCTTTTTAAGTCCATGTAAGATTAAGCTCTTGCTGGTCTTCACTTCAAATATCAGTGATGTTCATAGGAAAACAAACTGATCTTTCACTGATTCACAAACACAACTAGTTTTCACCACACACAACCTCCAATGCTTCCAAGCAACTTATCCCAAAGCTGCTAGGATTCCTTATTCTTGTCCCCTCTTGTAAACTGGTCTCATACACTCAGTTTTCCACACGAGCTTTACAGAATATACATGGCACTGATTTGTTACTGTGTTATTACAGTTTTGTCAGTGTATCTCTAGTGATTTTAGTGGAGTTGCACTAGTGTAAAATTGGAGTAACACAGTGGTGGAGCAGTCCCATGAATTTTTAAATTTAAGCATTCTCTCTTAAATCCCTTAGTACAAAAAGATCTATTCAAACTACTGCTTTGAAGCCTACAATCAGCCCTCGAACAGTTGTCAATATTAGGACAAATAACTAGTAAGATTAAATTAACAGAAGCTTCGAATTTATCATTCTTTTGCTTCTACTGATGGATTCGTTCTTCTGGGAATAATGTTAATTTCAGCTGAAACCACAGGGAGAGAGCAGATTCTGGCCTACTGTGAACATTCAAGGTATATATTTAACACTCACTCTAGTAATGAAAAATACCGAGCCAGATCCTCAGCTGCTGCAAACTGGTATACGCTGAATTGCAAAGTTAAACTGCTGTGAGAACATATAAATTGCATGTCTCTGGCCCAAAGTGGTCTTTCCATTCCCCACCCTCAACCAATCTTCATTCAAACTGGAAAGACAACCTAAACACTGATGTGCTGAAAAAAAAATTGGGGATTTTGATGCTACTACACATGCTAAAACTTGAACTCCATACTTCCATTATACCCCAGCAGTGAGATTGGTGCCTGAGTGAAACTGGGAGTGAGGAATTTAGGATCTGGTCCTATCAATGGAGTTTCATTATAACTGATCTCACTGTAAGTGGGTTTCCCATTTGTGTCTTTAAGACACAGGAGGGCAAACTATGGTCTGCGGGCTGAATCCATCTTGTCAGAGCTTTCAATTTGGCCCGCAGGATTGCCAGCTCTGGCGCAGCAGGGCTAAGGCAAGCTCCCTGCCTGTCCTGGCCCTGCACCACTCCCGGAAGCAGCCGGCACCACGTCCCTGTGGCCCCTGGGGGAAGGGAGGGCACCCTGTGCTGCCCTTGCCTGCAGGTACCACCCCCACAACTCCCATTGTCTAGGAACAGGGAACCATGGCCTATGGGAGCTTCGGGGTGATACCCATAGGCGAGGGAAGCACATGGTGGAGCCGCTTGCCCCAACCCACCCCACCCCCAGGAGCCACTACTGGACATGCTGGCCACTTCCAGGAGTGACATGGGGCCAAGGCAAGCAGGGAGCCTGCCTTAGCCCCACTGCCACCCTGGAGCCGCTCGAGGTAAACAGTGTTGGGCTGCACCCCACAACCCAACCCCCTGCCCTGAGCCTCCTAACCTCCTGCCTTGAGCCACCTGCCTCACCCCTCCTGCAGCCCAACCCTTTGCCCTGACCCCTTCCTGCACACCACACACCCTCCCCCTCCATTCATAGCCCTGCATACAATTTCCCCACTCAGATGTGGCCCCTGGGCCAAAAAGTTTGCCTACCCCTGTTTTAAGAGGGCTCTCATAAATTTAGCACAACACAGGGACTGCCAACTATAGCTCCAAGGCACTCATCACCTTGGTGCCTGGGCATGCTGTACAGCTGTTGGAACACACAGACTATCAGGGTTGGAAGGGACCTCAGGTGGTCATCTAGTCCAAAGCAGGGCCAACACCAACTAAATCATCCCAGCCAGGGCTTTGTCAAGCCTGACCTTAAAAACTGCTAAGGAAGGAGATTCCACCCCCCCCCCCCCAGGTAACCGGTTCCAGTGCTTCACCGCCCTCCTAGTGAAAAACTTTTTCCTAATATCCAACCTAACCCTCCCCCACTGCAACTGGAGACCATTGCTCCTTGTTCTGTCATCTGCCACGTGCCACCAGCCGAGCTCCATCCTCTTTGGAACCCCCTTCAGGTAGTTGAAAGCAGCTATCAAATCCCCCCTCCCTCTCCCTGTCCCCCCGCCCCGTGGACGCGAGGGAGGTGAACGGAAGCAGCCACGATATCTAGATTCAAGAGGTCGCTTCTGGGGGAGGGGGGATTTCTGAGGCCGGGCCTGGCCCTCTTTTGCGGGGGAAGGGGCGAGCCGGAGGGAAGCAGAGATGGGGGCCGCCGGGGGAAGGGCCGAGCGGGAGGGGAGGCAGAAGGCGGCATGAAAGCGGAGCCCGGCGGGAGGCGGGCAGGAGGCAGCAGCGGCGGGGCGGGCGGGAGCGCCCGCCGCCTTACCAGCGCCTGGAGGCGGTAGGCGAGCTCCAGCAGGGCGCTGGTGACCCCGCACAGGCCTTCCTCCACCGCCGCCGGGAAGTTCTGCCTCGCCCGGCTGCCAACCGCGAGCTGGTGGCCGGGGCACACGGGCAGGCTGCCCCGGCGCTTCTTCAGGCGGGGCTCGGCCATGGCGGCGGGAGGAGCCCCCCCGCCACGCGGCGAGACGAGGCGGGCGCTCCTCGCAGGGCTTCTGGCGCGGCCAAGTTCCCCTGCTACGACACAAAGAGCTGCGCGCCGCGGGCTGCCCCGGCTGCGCTCGCTCTATATAGCCGGCGCGCAGGGCCCGGCAGCAGCCGCTGGCCTCTGGGTGGGGCGCACCTTGCTGCACACCCACGGCGGTACCTGACACGCCTCATCGGCGGTTTTCTGCCCCCAATGCAACCCCTCCCGCTCCCTCCTTCGCCTGCAGCGCGGGGACCCGTCCAGACCTGCCGTAGCCCGGGGAGACGGTCACCGCTGCACCACGTTGGCCTGCATGAAGAATAAGGCGTTGCTGCAAGGCACCCAGAAGCGAGCCTGCTGGGCCTTACAGAGCAAAGAGACCAGCATGAGCCCCAGCTGCTCTGCTTGCTTTGTGGGGGGTAACAGACCCCAGCGTAAAGCCCGTGTGGGGTGCTACCCTTCCTGTTGGAGAGTGCTGTATTGCACTCCCGAGGATGGCTGCACAAGGTGCAAGGCAATGGATCAAAAGGCCTTGGCAACCCTGACCCAAGAGTTCGCAGTCTGAAAAGAGTTCTCCCTTTCCCGAATGCATGGTGCAAGTATTAATAACTTTTACAACGTTTGAACTCAAGATGGGGCCTGAACCAAATTCCCCAGATATGGGCTCAGTTTTGATTTTTTTTCCAGCTCAATCCTGTTTCTGTAATGGACCAGATGAAAACAGAACGTACATTAGGAAAGTTTGGATTCTGATGCATCCTTTGAATCTCCAAGTTTGACTACTTTTACACTAACCAGAATGTGAAGATTTTGACTGCAATATATTGACTCATTTGAGTTTGTTATAAAATGCACATTTTCTAACATGCTGAATATATATGTTTAAAATAAACTCCACAAATTTACAGTGATAAAATAAACAAGAAAACTGAACATCAAACAAACAAACCAAGAAACAAAACAAACAAATAAGGTTTTAATCAAGTGTGTGATAGATTTGGGCCGGATTTTCAAGTCGTGTAAACTGGCATGGTCTCACTGATCTCAACTGAGTTATGCTGATTTACACCAGTTGAATATCTGCCTCATTACATCTGAGGTTCTGGTTCAAGCCCATCTCCAACTCTTATACAATTGAAATAGTGTGCATGCTTATACCTACAGCTGTGAGTTTACAATAGCAAATGTTGCAAGAGTCAGCAGAATCAACATTCAAAATGTTCTCAGCTTCAAGTCATGCCAAGATCATGCACACACACATTTGTATTGGATATGTGTCTGTTAAACCATCTGCAGGATCCAGTCTATGTTTAATTACTTTACATTTAAAACTTTAGCAAAGTGGATAGCAGAATTGCTAAAGACAGCAGTGCCAACTGAAGAGACACTTTAGGACATTATCCTTTGTACATTCCTCCACTGAAGCACGCATGTACATGCTTCCCTTTAATATCAATGGATATTAAACACAGCATGTATTGCTAGAACTGAAAACAGCTGATCATAACTTGTGCAATCAAATATATTACCAGGGACAGAGGTGATTTCCAAAAATTCTGGGAACCAATTGATTTATTCCAATATGTGTTTTGTCATCAGAATTAGTCCTTTTGTCTTTGATAATTCTCAAACTATTGTCTGTTAAGGTAACCCTATCTGGCCAGATTAAAATATCACTGTTTTTTTAATAAAAGTCTAATCCTCTCCTTTCTAGAATAACTTTAAAATAGACTCATAAAGTTCTAGGGTAACTTCTTGAGTTACTTTATCATATATAATGATAACTGCATCTCTGTACATTATTAAAGGTAAACCCTTAATTAATAATGTGCAGAAATCAATGAACTTGAAGCACAGTTAATCCCAGCACCTTTCAAATTTGATAATTTTCTGTTCAGTGATTTTCTGTTCAGTAAGCTTAATGTCACATTTTATTCTATGGAATATTTTTTCAAGCAAATCAGGTGATAGATTAAATAAAATACTACTCCCCCAAAGTCTATTCATACATTTTCCATTGGTGTGAATCTTTATTCCATTGCACATTCTAATTGTTATTAGATGTGACTACATAAGGCAGATCAGACATAATTTGAGAATATTCACATAAAAAGGAAACGTGGGAAAAATGTGAATCTAAAACATATGCTGGTAGTTCAGTATTTACAGCTTTTTAAGATATTTAAATAGTCTTTATTCAGACTTCCAAGGGGTGACCTCAGATTCTTCAATTTTTATTTAAATTAAATAAAAGGTTCCAACAAGCAGAATGTGAATTAGTATGTCAGACCCTCATCCTGCAAACACTTAAGCACATACTTAATTATAAGCACTTGATTAGTCCTACTGAAGTCAATAGAACTATATACAAGTAAAGTAAGTATGTGTTTAAACGTTTGCTGAGTCTGAGTACAGCCTGGTACATACTTAAAAACTTTCTTCAATGTAGAAGCACCCCCCTGATTGCTGTAGCTATGGCGACCTGACCCCCAGTGTAGACGCAGTTAGATCGACAGAAGCATTGACCTAGCTACCGTCGCTCAGGGAGATGGTGTTCCTATAGCGACAGAAAAACCTCTTCCATCTCTGTAGGCTGTGTCTACACTATGGGATTATGCCAGCATGGCTGTGGTTCTGTAGTAAATACATTACTTAATAAGTTATAGTAATTTCAAAAGAAAAGTGGGTTTATGGCAAAAAAGAGAAATGTCACAGTATACCACAATTTTTAAAAGTTCCTGGTGGAGAAGTGCGTGTTCCCTCTAATGGTCAGAGCAGGGTTCTGAGAGTTAGGACTCTTAGGATCTATTCCAGGGTCTGCCACTGACTTTCTGTGGTACCTTGCGCAAGTCACTTGAGATCTCTGTGTTTCAGTCAAGGACTGAAATGGGATAGCAGGGAAGGGGGAGATGGGAGTGGTACTCTTCTAAATTCCTACATTAAGCCAATTTGACAGCACTTGCAGTAGACTCTGCATGCTCAGCTTGGTTTCTCAGACTGGCTCCCCTTTGGTAGTGTTCATTCCATTGGTCTTCCCTCTTCAGCTGTGAAATAAGTGTCAGTATTGCTATAGAATCATAGAAATGTAGGGCTGGGAGGGACCTTGAGAAGTCATCAAGTCCAGCCCCCTGTGCTGAGGCAGGACGAAGTAAAGCTAGACCATCCCTGACAGGTGTTTGTCTAACCCGTTCTTAAAAACCTCCAATGACGGAGATTCTACAACCTCTTTTGGAAGTGTGTTCCAGCGCTTAACTACCCTTCTAGTTAAAAAGTTTTTCTTAATAGCTAACCTTAATTTCTTTTGCTGTAAATTAAGCCCATTACTTCTTGACCTATGGTCAGTGAACATGAATGATAGATTGCCCTCCTCTTTATAACAGCTCTTAACATATTTGAAGACTATCATCAGGACCCTCTTCAGTCTTCTTTTCTCAAAACTAAACACGCTCAGTTTTTTTAGCCTTTCCTCATAGGTCAGGTTTTCTAAAACTTTTATCATTTTTTTATCTCCTTTGGACGCTGTTCACTTTGTCTATATCTCTCCTGAAGTTTGGCACCCAAAATTGGACACAGTACTTCAGCTGAGGCATCACCAGTGCAGAGCAGAGTGGAACAATTATCTTTTGTGTCTCACATACAGGACTCCCGTTGATACATTCCAGAATGCTATTAGCTTTTTTAGCCACTGCATCGCATTTTTGACATATTCAATTTGTGATCCACTATAGCCTCCAGATCATCTCATGATGAGCATTCAGAATATTTAAGGCCCCAGCTGCTGAATCTTATTATATGAGAAGCTTTTCTTCCATTTAAAAAAAAAAGTTTTTAGCCTTCCTGGTTGCAGAGAAAAGCCTATAAATGTGAACCCTAAAATCTTCAGAACCAGAAAGCAAATAAAAAGAACCAAAATATGTTATAAAATCTCATGATTTTCAAGTCAGGGTCATGATTTCTGGGGGACTCATACATGATTTTTAAATGCTTGGGATTGGTGGGAGAGTATTGCAATATGATCCCAAGTGTAAGCACCAGAATGAGATGTCACTAAAGTAGATTGTGCAGATCTTCCTGTTATGTTTGTCCCTATCCTTTCTAATCCGCTTTGATCAATAGTAAAATAATTAACAATGTTGATTCTTCAGCTATCATATTGTTAAATTGTATAGTCAATTGCTTGACCGCACTTTGGTTTGTTATGAAATATACTCAAGAGACAAAATAACCAATATCAGTTAGGTTTATTGCTGTGAGCCATTAATTATATAGTGTGGAAAAAACATTCTATACCAAGGGTGGGCAAACTATGGCCCGTGGGCTGGATCTGGCCTGCGAGCCATTTTAAGCCAACCCATGAGCTCCCGCTGGGGAGCCGGGTCGTGGGCCACACTGGTGCTCCAGCTGGGGCACCGGGTCGGTGGGCCGCATCATACAGCTCCCGGAAACTGTGACATGGCCCGGCTCTGAATGCTGGGGGCCACTCCATGCGTAGGAGCTGGAGAAGGGACATGCCACTGCTTCCAGGAGCCACTTGAGGTAGGTGCCGCTCGGACCCTGCACCCCGAGCCTCTCCCCACACCCCAACCCTTGCCCCAGCCCTGATCCCCCTCCCGCTCTCCAACCCCCTTGATCCCAGCATGGAGCACCCTCTCGCACCCCAAACCTCTCATCCCCAACCCCACCTCAGAGCCCGCACCCCCAGCCGGAACCTGCACCCCTGCCCCAGCCCTGATCCCCCTCCAAACCCCTTGGTCCCAACCCAGAGCACCCTCCTACACCCCAAACTCCTCATCCCCAGTCCCACCCTAGAGCACGCATCCCCAACCAAAGCCCTCACCCCCTCCCACAACCCAACCCCAATTGTGTGAACATTCATGGCCTGCCATACAATTTCTATTCCCCAGTGTGGCCCCAGGCCAAAAAGTTTGCCCACCCCTGTTCTATACGATACCAATCTCCAGGATGCCATCTTATGCAGTGTTGTTATATTCACCTCATGTGAAAGGTTGCTCCCAAAGTTACACTCCTAATGCATCTTTTTATATAGAACCTGTTTACAAGTGCAAGATTCTGTGTGCGCCATCTGAAACTACCTTTAATAAATCAGCTTTCTACCTTATTTTTCTGATTCCTAGGTCTACCCTTTGTGTCTTTGTTCTGAACACATGCATTCCAAATACCATGAGATGTGAAGGCACCTCCTAGGTTTGTACTAGGGTAGAGCAATCATGTTTTGTCCTCTTCCTTTGCAGGGGCGGTTCTAAGAATCCTGCCGCCCCAAGCAGGGCGGCGCACCGCGGGGCGCGCTCTGGCGGTGCCGGTCCCGCGGCTCCGGGATACCTCTGGCAGATGTGCCTGTGGAGGTTCCGCTGGTCCCGCGGCTCCGGTGGAGCTTCCGCAGGCATGACTGCGGGAGGTCCACCCGAGCTGCGGGACCAGCGAACCCTCCGCAGTCATGCCTGCGGGAGGTCCCCCGAAGCCGCTGCTCCGCTGGACCTCCCGCAGGCATGATTGCGGAAGGTCCGCCGGAGCCGGCTGCCGCCCTGCCGGCAAAATGCCGCCCCAAGCGCACGCTTGGCGCGCTGGGGTCTGGAGCCGGCCCTGTTCCTTTGGGACATTCCAGTACCAACCTATGAGAATAACTCCCTACCAGGTGCTATGGTAAAAGAATCATGTATCATGAGCCTGACAACTTTCCTCTCTACTTAAGCCAAAGCTTACTTCAGCTAATGCAAGGTGTTATGGGATACTTCATATAAATGAACAGGATTATAGAGAAAGTAAAGGCCAATTTAGGTTATATAACTGCTATAATATTTGTGCTAAATGCTATCTATGCTTAATGCATATTAGTGTGTGTGTGCGCGTGCATGCGTTAACCAGCATATATTGGTCAACAATATTTAAAACTGGTTGGCAAATGACTTTTCTCATGCAAAAAAAGTCCATGAAAATTTAAATTTTTTCATAGTTTTCATCTAAATATTTCTTTAAAAAATTAAAAGTTTTCATAGAAAAACCAAAAAAATTATTTTTAAAACAGTTTTTTGTTTTTTAAAACCCCAAGATATCTTGGTTTTTTTAACGAAAACCCAAATATTTTAAATGAGAGATTCCATTTAGTCAAAAAAGCCATTTTCCATTGCATGTTTCAGTGCAAATTACAATGAACAGGGGCAGCTTACACCTTTCAGTGCTCTTGTCTCAGGCAGACCTCACTACAAATTACATTCAGCTTATATTTTGAAATTTATCTTCATGACAAGATTTCTTTCCCCCTTCTTTTTTTAAAAATGGCAGCTGAAATTTTGGAGCACTAGACAGCAGCTAAGGAGATGTGGTATCACATGTACATGCTGCCTCCTCCAATTGAAGCTCCTCTGGTTACCTGTCTGTAAAATAGATATAACCATTTCACAATAATACTTTGAAATCTTCTGATAAAAGATATATACTCTGCATTTATATCAACGAAGCAGTGTTCCTTTAGGTCAGTAATACAGAGGGTTAAAATATAAAGTGTTGATATTACAGGATAATGCAACCTGGCTAGTTTCTCAGAAGAAAAGTCGCCCTTTCTTTCTTGGTCTTTTTTTATGGCAGTACGTTACATATATTAGTGAATTAATTATCCTACACCACTCCTGTGAGGAAGGGAAGTATTATTATCCCAATTTAATGATTGGGAACTGAGGCCCAATAAATTATATGACTTGCTCAGGGTCACCTAGAAAGCCTATGGCTGATCTGGACACAAATCCAGATTTCTTAAGTCCCAGTTCACTGTCTTAACAAGACCATCCTTTAGTAGAACTCCCAATACCTATTAAGAAAAGTTAAACCAAGTAAATTGCACTGCAATCAAAATCAATATGGAAAAAGCTCCATTTCAGAATAACCTCAGGACTAACTGCACAGGATGCTGTGGGTGTCAAAGAGTTGATGCTATTCATATCCGGAAGGGGGAAGAGAGAGCTTGCAACACTCCTCCAAACACTCTTATGATCTTATGGCTTGGTTTTCAAGTAGTGCTGTATCCTGTTTGTTTTCTTAGTTACAGTATTTCCACTTGGCACAAAATAAGTGCAGCTGTTCTGTGAAGTTGGGCTTTTAGAGGAAGAGAAAGTCCACCCTCCAAAATTGAAGGGAAGGATGAAAATCTTAGGAATCCCAATATCTGTATTCCTCACTTTGGGAAAGTTCCCATAATCTGGGGCTATTTACAGTCTCAAAATTAAGCACATGCCCAAGTGTTTTACTGAATTAGGGCCCTTGAGGCTAGATCCGCCCGTGCCCCGCCTTCCCAGAAAAACAAAACAAAACCAACAAAACTAAACAAAACACACCCAACCCCCCAGAACATAGGCTCAGTATTGCAATATCTAATTTTAAGCACTCTGCTGCCTACTAGAAACCACAGCCCATGGTTAGGTGCCCAGGCTTCCTATAAAATGCTTGGGGAGTGTTAAGTGCCCAAGAATGAGATTCACAAATGCCTTCATGTTGAGTGGGGAGCCACCCAAACTAGCCAAAAAAGAAATGTTGAAGCACTTGGTGTGGCCTAAGCCTCATCTCGCAAGGGAGTTAGGCGTCCATCTCTGGGCTGGAGGGAGATGCCTCCCTCTGCTCATGTTTACAGCCATGAATCCTCTGCTGGAGTTATGGCCAGTGTGATGGATTGGGTCACAGAAACCTCCTTGGGACTGCCACCTGATGTGCTGAGACTGCCTCTAAGCCCATTTTGCCTGGCAGCTTGGGACTTCAGTTCCTTGCCTGGTTGTTCCAGACACGTTAGCCTGCTACAAACACAGACCCAGGTCTGAACCACATCCCCCAAAAGCTTCAGGCTTAATTGAAAGCAGCTTAAGAAGTTCTCCTGTCTCCAACACCCAGATACCCAGTTCCTAATGGGATCCAAACCCCAAATAAATCCGTTTTACTCTGTATAAAGCTTATACAGGGTAAAATCATAAATTGTTCGCCCCCGCAAAAGTCACACACCCTTATTCCCACCACCTAGACTGTGGTGCAATACACAGGGAAACTGAGGCACACACCGCATTCATGCAAAATAGTGAGACTCACATAGGCTCACATACAGCATAACAAGGGAAAATCCCCACTATGTCACAGGTGGCATCCCCAGAAACCCTAGTTTCAGCACCTATGATGATAAGCTAATATGTACTCAAAAGGTATGCATATATAACCCACACACTTTCTGGGTGTGGTGTTCTGTCCCATCTAGTGGCACTGAGACCCCTTAGAGAGAGAGAAAATGAGTCTGCTCTACAGCTTTAGCTAACAGTGAGTTGGCTTTTAGTTCATGTGGTAAAGGCTTATGCACTACGCTCCAGAGGTCCCCGGTTCAATCCTACCCGCTGATGACTGGAGATGTGTCGGCGTTACACATACGCTATTCTTGCCCCATTTTCTCTGTGTTTGCTTTCCTTTGTGCAGCAGAGAATAAATTAACAGACTACACTTCCAAGTTGTTTCTTTAACTGATTACATTATATGTCATGACATGAAAAGCACCTTGGAATCTGAGGGGATTACTGCCTAGCAAAACATAAGGAAAGAATTTCAGTCCTCTTTAAAGTAAAAGTGGTCATCAGCAAAATATGGTATGATAATGAGATGACCAGACCGGTGTGACTAAGGCTTCAAGTGGAACCTACTGAGAAATATTTTTCTGTTGTGTCATCTAAACTTTTGGGAAATGCAAAAAGTTCAGAAAAGTTAACACCATATGTTTGGAATGCTGCAAACATCAGTATGTGTTAGCAATGGTAAAGAAAATTATGATGGCTTCTTTATGTTAGATCCTGATCCTTTTGAAACCAGTGCCTTTACTCTCATTGGATCAATGGAAGCTGGTTTGTGCCCCAACTTTTGGGCTGAAATTTGTTGAAACTCAGGGCTGATTGATTGTACGGGTGCAAACACACAAGTAGCCCTTACTTAAGTATGTTTAGAAGCTCTCAATTTCTTTATGATGGCATATAAAATATCTTTACTTTTCCCAGTCCTCCTCTGAAATTAGGCACAGATCTGTTACTGAAGGTCTTCATTAACCCTTCAAAAGTTTAATTTATCATATTTTCATCTCCTTTTCTAGAGGATGTTAGAAGTTCTTCTGTTCCCTGATGGTCATTGATTTTTTTGCATGCCCACAGCGTACATTGTCCTAGTAAGTAATGAGACTCAAGACTACATAAACATGTTCTTCTTTCGTCCTAAATTCTTCATTGTCATTATTAAAAACTGAGGCAAAGTATTTGTTTAGGTGTGGGGCCATGCCTAGATTATCTTTAATCTTCACCCCATCCTCAGTGCTTAGCAATTCCACTTCTTCTTTCTTTGTTTTCTTTTTATTTATATAGTTATAGAACCTTTTACTATTCATTAATTCCCTTTGCAACGTCCAACTCTGCTTGGTTTTTGGCAGTTCTCACTTTATCCTTATACTTTCTGACCTCCAAGAGGTAGCTTTCCTTGCTGACTTTCTGATTTCTCTTAATCACGTGTTTGAGATGCTTGGTCTGCAACCCTTCCCTCCAATTTTTTCCCCTTGCTTAGGATGCAGGCTTCAGACAGTTTATGCAACTTTGACTTAAAATAATTCCAAGCCTCCTCCACCTACGGATCTTTGAGTTCTTCAGTTCAGTCCACTTCCCTAACTAATTCCCTTAATTTTTTTAAGTTTGCTGTTTGGATATCAAGGGCCCTAGTTGCAGATCTATTTTTGTTTATCCTTCCATTTAGTTTAAACTGAATTAGCTCATGATAACGTGAATCAAGGTTCTTTTATGAGGTGCTCACTACTCACACTGACCTCTCCAGAGACTGATGCACATACTTCTCCTTGGGAGGTAGTGCATCCCTGCCTGCACAGGCTTTTGCACATGTATGATGGTGATTGCACAAGGGCCAGAGGAGCCTGTGGCCTGTGGGTGATTCTTGGGCATCCCAGGGACCAGTGTAAACCAGTGTAAAGCCAAACAGAGAATGGCCCACCATTTTTGCTTTCTGTTCAAAACATTTCTCTCAATCCATCCTTTGTGGTACATTATACTTTAAAGTTCAGGTATAGTGAATCCCAAATCCACCCTGTACTGGGATTATATACAGTGAGAGCAATACATTGTTAAGTGTTGATAACCAAGTTACTTCAATATGCTTTAAAGACAGCACCTGAAGGTGAACGCTGAGTTGTAAGTTCCAATTAAAGACCTCTGAGATACTCTGCCCAGTCAGAAACAGAATCACTGCCTTGACTTTGATGACTTCTACTGTAACCATGGGCCAAATTTTGCTCCTTTACATTGCATTGATTTCAGTGGAATTCCAAGGTACAACTGAGAGCAGACTTTGGCCTCATGTCTGTTGGGAAGTTGTCAGCTACTGTACTGTTGTCACTAGGACAATGTTTATTACATTTCACCACCCATAGTGGTACTGTATAATACTTTACTTTTTAATTTTTAAATTACTGACCTAGTCTAGAAAGCATCTATCTCTAAATCCTAAAAAGCTAAGAGTCTTTCTATCTGAGCCAGCAGCATTTGCACCACTTCGGAAGAACATATGTGTATTTAGATGCTTATTAAGTACTTGGAAAATATTTTTCTGGAGGCCTTGCATACAGTGCCTGTTGATAGTAGAGTTGGGAGATTAGCTAGATATCCACCTGTATTTTAGTCTAAGACTATGTCTACGTGGGGATGAAAAACCTATGGTTGGCCCAGGTCAGCAAACTCAGGCTCATAGGGCTCGGGTTCCGAGGCTGAAAAAATTGCTGTACAGAAGTTTAGGCTCAGGCTGGTGCCTGAGCTCTGGGATCCTGTGAGGGTGGAGCGTCCCAGAGCTTGGGCTCCAGCCTGAATCTGAGCTTCTACACAGCAAATTTTAACCCCCTAGCCTGAGTCCCGCAAGTCTGAGTCAGCTGACCTGGGCCAGTCGTGGCATGGCTGTGGGGCTTTTACCCTGGCCACCCTGTTTTGAAACTATCCCACCCAATCTGTGTGTGAGAAACCCATTTTTAACATGTAGTAATTTTGGGCAGATTTGCACAGGCATCTCACTGTCATTTGTGCCTTTGCAAATCTCCCTCTTGATCTTTTGCATTTTTCCCTCAAAACAGCAAAAGCAGTTTGTCCACACCATTTTTTGAAAGGCCTTTTGGAGTTGAGTGCAATAATAAAAGCATTTTAAACCACTAACTCCAGTTGTTAGCATTCTTATAACTCAAAAGTGGCCAAGCTGAGTCTTTGCAATACAAATCGCTCAGAGCAGTTTGCTCTCTGATTTAAACCTTGCATACCAAAGTCCACCTGGAGAGGAGGCAGAAGAGGAGAAGAAGAAGGGGAAAAAAGGTTGAATAACTCAGACACAACTGGTTTGCAGGAAGTGTGCATGTCAACTGGCAGTAGTAGGAAGAATTCTGCTAAGCAATTTTTGCTCTGTTGTCTTTATATTGTCTTCCAAATCAGAGTACTGCATTTCACAGACTGAACTTTCAACTGTGCGTACAACAGGTGCACCTGCAAACAATGCACACACACTTGTTGCTCACACAGAACCCTTGGGGCTAGGTTGTGCCTGTAGGCGTATGTGGCTCCAACAGTCCCTCATTGCCAGCCGGCAATAGGTTCGCTGTCATGTATAAGCAACTCTTATCAGGCCTGACCAACTCACAACACCTAACACATTATAGACAAATACTATGACAGCACATAGTGCCTTGTAAGGTATCAAATGAAACACAGTAACACACTGCTCATTAATATCATTATGAAATGTATGTATTAATACTATATGAGGAATTATGGATACTTACTGATATTATGCTTTAATGCCTGTAACCAAAGGGAGAAATCAGTTTTCTCCCAGAGAGGACGGAGGGTCGTTTTAAATGTAAATTGAGCATTTTGGAGCCAAATACAATGTGAGCTGCATTTGCACAGAAGTCAACAGGAAAAGCCAGGTTGATGGGTGGCATGTGAAATCAGCATGGAGTCTGAATCCCAGGGGTTCATCTTGTTTCTGGAAACAAAGACAATAAAGTTTGGGCAATATAAGAAGATGCAAAAGTCCATTTTGTTATCCATTTACTGAGGAGACCTCTGGCAGGGCATAGTGGAGTCATAAAAATCTGGATCCTGATTTGACTGAAAATTAGCAAGCTCTACACAAAAACTTTGAGGATGAGAAAACTGCTTTAGCCAAAGTAGTGTAGCTTGCTAAAGTTATGTTTAGTTTCTCTGAAGCAAGTTATACTTCTGTTTTTGTAACTGATTCTGTTTTCCCTAGCCTTATTCAATATCACTTAAAACTCTGTCTTTGTGAATAAGTGTCTCTTTATTTTATCATAGGTAGATCTTAGTGCTGTAATAATAAACAAAGTATGAATTCTTAGTTGAATCAAACAACCTTGTGTGTACACTGTCTCTTTGGACATAGTGGACTTGCTAGTTTCTGTGAGTATCCAATTACAGGGATGGATGTTTCAGAGGAATGCTCTTCCTGGTGGATCAGGAACTGGAGTGCCCCAAGTGCTATCTGCAAGGCAAAGTAAGGGCTGGCAGTGACCTGAGCAGTTTGTCTGAGGTGAGAGGGAGTTGTCACCCAATTTAGCAGGGGGGTAATACACTCATGTGAAGTTTTGGGCCTTGAGAAAGTGCCAGAGCAAAGCCCTGAGCAAGGGGCAGTGCATAAGGACTCCAGGCTAAGGGCTGCATTTTATTATATACTTGTATATCTATCAAAATGGAGCCCAAACTGGTCGTGGCCTACACATGCTACCTCAATATAAAGGTTTAATAATAATAAGCTTCACTGCCCCAACAGATACTGTGCCTCAGAGACACCCAAGTGACTCACAGTTCTCTCCCTGCTTCCCCCTTGCTCTAAGAACAGTAATCTAATGCTCTCTATGAGCTCAGTTGCACTGGCAGGCACACCTAAAGTCTGGATAGGCTGCTCAGGAGTGGAAAGGAGGGGACATGTAGTCCAAGTCACAACTTAATCCTTCATTTGGGCACAGATTGGATAACTGAAAACTCGTACTTGGGCTTGCAATCCTCCTGATGTGCATTTGCACAAATTTGGCGGTTTGTGGGCACAACAGGTGCATGACTAAACAATTTAGCCTTCTCTGTACATCTGCAAAATGCCACTTGCTGCTCTGATTCCTGACTTAGCACTGTGGTCAGCATTACAGTCAGAGCTTCCAATGGAATTCAGAAGTCTAGAGACGCTAAGGACAATCTCCCAACAGTTGTATTTATGAATTTGAAGAATCCTTGGGTTTCGTCAGCTGAGAAGCCTGCTAATGCACTCTGTACTCCTTCATCATGTTTGCTTGAGTTCCTCATTCATTCTGTAAAACTGAGCTCTATATTTTTAGAGAATACATTTATGCAACATTTTTGTGCCAAATTAGTTCTTCAGTTCTCTGAACCCCTCTGGTAAAGTATCAGGTCTTCCTAGTACATACCACAGAGTTTAGTAAATAAAATGCTTGAAGACACAGTATAATGGGAAAACAAATACAGTACAATTTCTGAATGTATGTACCTGTATGTAAAAATATCAGTGCTTTCTATGACTCTCATATTAAAATAGTGGTCCATAGCAATTTCACATTGTGTTAATTTGGCTGCAAACTTCACTAGTGCAAAACTCTTTGGTTTGCTTTCTTGCCTTTTCCTCTTATAGTTTTATAACTCAAATGATTGTAAGCAAAGCTAGGTTACACATAATCATTAAGGAAAAGATGAAGGGCCGGATGGCTGAGGATATTGGTACTGGAATGTGGGGCTAGATTTGCTGTTGTGGCCGAGATTGCGGCAGCAGAGAAAATAAGTTGGAAAGCTGGTTATGGCTTCCTGATTTTCTGTTTGTCTCCACTTTAATCCCCATCTTAGTGTATGTTAAAACAGTCTGGGGGCTGCTTTAACTTACACTAGCTGGTAATAGTCCTCAAAAGGCCATCCACCAGCTAGCGATAGCTGGGGCAGTGTACACTCTCTCCCCTACACTGGGGCTGCAGGGGGAGGTGTAAGAGCTGAACTACATCAGTTCTGTGCCTTTGAGTGGTGCAAAAGAAGAAGTGCAGGGCAGTGAATCTGGCTCATGCACCCTTTCAGCTCTGTGTAACTAAATCTGAATCCAGCACAGACAGGGCCGGCTCTACAGTTTTTGCCGCCCCAAGCAGTGCACCGAATTTCCGCCGCGGATGGCGGGGGAAATCCGTGTGCCCTAACGGCGGCAGGCGCGTTTCCATGGCGGCGACAATTCGGTGGCAGCTTCTATGTTTAGCTGAAGCCGCCGAGTTGCCGTCCGCAGTGGCAATTCGGCGCACTGCTTGGGGGCAAAACAACAGGGACTGCCGCCCCTTGCAGACTGCCGCCCCAAGCACCAGCTTGGAATGCTGGTGCCTGGAGCCGGCCCTGAGCACAGATCAGCTGTGGGCATCTGGAAGCAGATAAGTGGTGTATCTGAAATGAGCTGAAACCTCAGTCCACTTCTGAGAGTACAGGTGTCTGTGGCATTGCAGCCACCACCACATTTGGCACTTTTGTTAGAGGTCATGGTAGCAAGACAAGAAATTAAATGGGCATGAAGACTGGATTACCCACTTTCTCACCCTTAGAAGTGATCCCTCTGAAAGCAGGTTGAGGCAGATAGCCAGGAGTCTTGATCCTGCTGCTGTTTTTTTGCTGTGCCTATTCCACAGGTGTAGTTTCCAGTGCTCATAACCTGGTACTTTCCATGATCACGACATTTACTTTATTTAAACACAAAAATCTTTGTCTGCTGAGAGATGCAGGGGATGGAAGAAGAAAAGGAGCTAGGGCCCGACCTAAAGTCCATTGAAGTGAATGGAAAGACTCCTGTTGAGGTGAATGGATTTTGGATCAAGCCCCTAATTAACAGGTGTGTAAAGTGGATAGGATACATGGTGTAATACCACTCCCCTAGAGGGTCATTAGCAGCAGGGATTGAATCTGGGACCTGTGGATATAAAACCATGAGTCTGTACTGACTAAGCTAAAAGAGCAACTCTGTTACCCACCCATGCTACAGCCGTGGCTCTGTCTAGACTGCAAAGAAAAAGCAGTGGCACCAAGTCTCAAAACCCAGGTCAACTGACTCAGGCTTCTGGGCTCAGGCTGCAGGGTTAAAAATAGCATAGATATTCCCACCCAGGGCTCTGAAACCTGGCTCCAGTCAGAGCAGGAACATCTACACTGCTATTTTTAGCCCCAAGTCAATTGACGCAGGCTCTGACACTCAGCACTGCAGGTTTTTCTTTGCAGTGTGGACATGTCCTGAATGGCCTGTTCACCACTCCCGGGGGAGACAGAGCACCACAATGAGCGGGTGGATGTTACAATGGGATTGGAGGCAGGAGCACATTTCCTCCTGGCAATAAATGAGTGTGACAGGGTGGATTCTAATGGCTTATTCTGAATGTTCATCTTAGAGATGAGTGCTCTGGACAGATTCTAAACAATGAAATCTTTTTGAGCTAGGCTAGGCGTTCAGACACGGCAATGCTGACAGCTCTATAAGTACCTAGCTAGTTCCAGGTTGTGATATTCTGGTAGCCTATTGACGTGGAAAATTGCATAAGTGGAGGGTCTTGGATCAAATCTGTGGAATTAGACCAGTGGTTCTCAAACTATTGTACTGGTGACCCCTTTCACATACCAAGTCTCTGAGTCTGACCCCCCTTGTAAATTAAAAACACTTGTTTATATATTTAACACCATTATGAATGCTGGAGGCAAAGCGGGGTTTGGGGTGGAGGCTGACAGCTCATGACACCCCAATGTAAAACCTCATGATCCCCTGAGGGGTCTCAACCCCCAGTTTGAGAACCCCTGAATTAGACTGTGGAACTCAAGGTACCTGTGGGGCCAATAATTTAGCAGGATTAAAAAATACAGACAAAACAAACAAGCAAACAAAACCTGGAGGCTTCACTAGGTATTGGAAATATCCAGAGATGATATACCCATAGATAAAATATCCAAAGCAATGCCTGAATTGTCCAGAATAATTTCTCTTGAAGAGACATACCTCAGGGGACATCAACTGTGCTGGATTATAGAATGTTTACGAATGAGAAATTCTTTCCATCCCAAAGGATGAATATAAGCAAACAACACAGGAATGCAGGGGCAAGATTAGAAAGGCAAAGGCACAAAATGAGCTCAAACTAGCTATGGGAATAAAGGGAAACAAGAAGACTTTTTATCAATACATTAGAAGCAAGAGGAAGACCAAGGACAGGGTAGGCCCACTGCTCAGTGAGGAGGGAGAAACAGTAAGAGGAAACTTGGAAATGGCAGAGATGCTTAATGACTTCCTTGTTTCGGTCTTCAACAAGAAGTCTGAAGGATTGCCTAATATAGTGAATGCTAATGGGAAGGGGATAGGTTTAGAAGATGAAATAAAAAAAGAACAAGTTAAAAATCACTTAGAAAAGTTAAATGCCTGCAAGTCACCAGGGCCTGATGAAATGCATCCTAGAATACTCAAGGAACTATTAGAGGAGGTATCTGAGCCTCTAGCTATTATCTTTGGAAAATCATGGGAGACAGGAGAGATTCCAGAAGACTGGAAAAGGGCAAATATAGTGCCCATCTATAAAAAGGGAAATAAAAACAACCCAGGAAGCTACAGACCAGTTAGTTTAACTTCTGTGCCAGGGAAGATAATGGAGCAAGTAATTAAGGAAATCATCTGCAAACACTTGGAAGGTGGTAAGGTGATAGGGAATAGCCAGCATGGATTTGTAAAGAACAAATCGTGTCAAATCAATCTGATAGCTTTCTTTGATAGGATAATGAGTCTTGTGGATAAGGGAGAAGCGGTGGATGTCTAGGTATAGATGTCTATAGAAAGTACGCTTATTAAGTTTGCAGATGATACCAAACTGGGAGGGATTGTAACTGCTTTGGAGGACAGGGTCATAATTTAAAATGATCTGGACAAATTGGAGAAATGGTCTGAGGTAAACCGGATGAAGTTTAATAAAGACAAATGCAAAGTGCTCCTAAATCAGTTTCACACATACAGAATGGGAAGAGACTGTCTAGGAAGGAGTACGGCAGAAAGGGATTTAGGGGTTATAGTGGACCACAAGCTAAATATGAGTCAACAGTGTGATGCTGTTGCAAAAAAAGCAAACGTGATTCTGGGATGCATTAACAGGTGTGTTGTGAGCAAGACACGAGAAGTCATTCTTCTGCTCTACTCTGCGCTGGTTAGGCCTCAACTGGAGTATTGTGTCCAGTTCTGGGCACCGCATTTCAAGAAAGATGTGGAGAAATTGGAGAGGGTCCAGAGAAGAGCAACAAGAATGATTAAAGGTCTTGAGAACATGACCTACGAAGGAAGGCTGAAAGAATTGGGTTTGTTTAGTTTGGAAAAGAGAAGACTGAGAGGGGACATGATAGCAGTTTTTAGGTATCTAAAAGGGTGTCTTCAGGAGGAGGGAGAAAACTTGTTCACCTTAGCCTCTAAGGATAGAACAAGAAGCAATGGGCTTAAACTGCAGCAAGGGAGGTTTAGGTTGGACATTAGGAAAAAGTTCCTAACTGTCAGGGTGGTTAAACACTGGAATAAATTGCCTAGGGAGGTTGTGGAATCTCCATCTCTGGAGATATTTAAGGGTAGGTTAGATAAATATCTATCAGGGATAGTCTAGACAGTATTTGGTCCTGCCATGAGGGCAGGGGACTGGACTCGACCTCTCGAGGTCCCTTCCAGTCCTAGAGTCTATGAATCTATGAATCTATATCCAATTACCACACCATTGTGGTTTGTGCATCAGGGCACACCCGGTGGAATTGTGGGGGACATCCTGTGAGGGATGAGGAAAGGGGGCAACAGTAACAGAATTTAGTTGGTGGGAAGGAGGAGCTGACAATGTGACATGTATAGCCAATGACTCTGAGCCAGTAATTCTAAAGAAAAGGGTAGAAAGTTTAAAGAAAAAAAGTTTAGAAAAAAAAAACAAGTCAGAGTAAAAAGAAAAAAGAACAAGGAGGGAAAAAACCAGCAAACAAAAACTCCCCACAATCTCTTGGGAAAATGGAAAACCAAGAAAAGCACTATGAAGCGAGTGGACCGGACACACAGCTGGTGTAAATAGCTCCCTGGAAGTCAATTGCACTGTGCTGATTTACACCAGATGAGGATCTGGCCCATAGTGTCCTTTATAAAGCTATGCTTCTCCCCAGATATTTGTACCTCCTCTCTTCAAAGAGGCACCTGTTGTTGGTGGAGGTGGCAGTGGGGCTGGATTAATGCACATGCAGTCAGTCTGCTTGGCCCCAGCCCTTTGGACCCAAACTGAACCCCAGCTGCTGCTCACCACAGCAGGTGCTTCATGTAGGCCCGAACAGCTGTTTGAATGCACACTGTTATGACCAATAGGACAGAGGAAGACCCTGAAAAGTGTACATCACATTAGCTGTCTTTTGGCTACCTCACTGTTCAGCCCAGCCTGAGGGAAGAGACAAGGGTATGCAGAGGAGTTCAGATTTGGGAACCCGGCACACAGAATAGAACACAATATTCTAGCATCTCCTCATGGAAATGAATGCTAGAAGAAGATATAAATAGAGGCAGTCATACTGTTCAGAGCATGCCAGCTAGGCACAGCCTAGAGTAAGGGGCAGTGCAGAGCTGCACAACTCTGTGGAGAGCTTTAGGAGGCTTCCTATGAAACCCTCCTTGAACACCCTGGCCTGCAGGGGATGGGGTTTCCACTACACTCCATTCTAGTGTGCAGCCAGTTCCCCTATTTCCTCTTCTAATCCCCCCCTTCCCTTCCAGTCCACCCTAGATCCCCTGCGATTTGACTTCTACCCTCTTCATGCTACTGAAACAGCTCTCTCCTAAACTGCTCTGACCTCTTCATGCTCTATCCAGACTGTATCCAAACCTTGTTGCTTCTGATGCTTCCATCACATCGCCAAGAGCCAGGCTATTCTATCGGTTTGCACCACAAAACTCTCACATACTTCAAGTGCTTAGAGCTAAATCCTGAGGCCCTTACTTTTTTTTTGGTTCTGTGTATACTCAGTTCTTACTCAAGCCAGTTCCCGCTGAAGCCTCTATAAGGACTGAGGAAATGCTGAGCAAGGACTTTTCCCAGTGTCCTGATGGCAGATGATTGTAAGAGGTGATTATTCGGGCCATATTTCATTACAGCATGGCCCAGCCTGAATCAAGGAGAAAAACATTAATATTGGAGGCCGCTATTCATCAGGAAATAGGATTTCCGCAGGTGCCAAGTCGCAAATGCTCTGCGTGCCTTTCAGGCTTGGCACACAGCATTGCTAAATCCTGATTCAGGATGCAAGAATGTCTTGCGACCCCTGCCATGTAAACCACTGTTCGACTATGTTTGGATGTTGGCCGTCAGTGCTGACAGCATGCAAGCATGGATGAAATGAGCAGCTTCTCTTCCAGGCTAAATAAGCCATATTAAACATCCTAAGTATCCTAACTCAGTTCATATCTTCTGTAACAAATACAATAGGTTTTTTTGTAATGAGAGCTGACACGCAGTTGGTAAGAACCTGGACTTTCTTTTCTTGCCCCAGCCACAAGATCTAGGGTCTGGTGACAAAGGACTAGAGTCAGTAGCCTTATTCTTCATGTAGGATTACATAGAAATGTATCAATCTGAGATAATATCATATACCAGCAAGGCCACAACACACCCCATAAGGGGTAGACAGTGTTATCTCCATTTTGTTTGTTCCACCTCTTGTCCATAGTCTTATATTTGGATTATAAGATTTTTGAGGCAAGGACTGTCCCTTTGTTATGAGTCTGTACAGTGCACAATGCACCTTGGCCTCCAAACACAACAGCATTATTATTGGTATTGATGATGATATTATAAATAGGGAAACTGAGGTAGAGAAACTAAGGGAATTAATTGCTCAAGGCCTTTGAGGGAATCTGTGTCAGAGTCCAGATTGGCGCTCAGGAATTCTTGGCTCTCATACCTGTGCTCAGGCCTCTAGACCATACCACTCTTTATACAGTTATCCACCTGGAAGTGACACCACACACCTATCTGCTTCTTTATGTATCTACAAATCTTTGGTCCCTAAATATCTAAGACATGTTTGAAAATGGGACTTTAATGCCTAAATTACACAGGCACTTTTATCCATGGTCAAAAGGAGTGGGGGGAATGACAAATACACTTTCTGGTGAGGAACAAAAGAGAGGAGCATTTTTGGAATATCAGCTCACATGTTATTACTTACTGGTCTGAAGGTAGAAAATGCAGGACTCTGTAGCAGCTGCACATGTTTTCAGGGATCTGCACCAGAGAGACTTCTACTTTGTCTGAGATCCTTGTTAGGCTACGAGGAATTCCCAATCCAGTACCAAAAATATTAAAGGTGCCCTTTACTGTATTGCCTACAATTAGCTTGCTGCCACTTGCAAAAACAATCATTAAGTGGTGAGTAAAAGCCGTGTCAGAAATGGAACTTGACAAAGTGGTAACACATAATTACACCGAGTGACATTCTTCACACCTGCTGTGGAGCATAACAGTAGCTGGCTGACTTAACCCGTGGCACTACAAGCAAAGCATTGTACTGGGACACAGCCCGGACACCGATTAAATTACACACTGATTAGGTCTTCAGCTTCTCTCTGTCAGTGCGGACAATGAAGAATCAGAGAAGGACATTAGAGCTTTAGCAGACCTTGCGCTCTCCAACTAAGGAGGATTAGTTTGTAAATGGTAAATTGTGTTGGGGCCAACAGTCACAAAGCTGCTGTGTGCTTTGCCCTTCTGCTGGCTCGAAGTGGGAGGTTTTGTGAGGAAAGAAACTCACCGGCATGATCTGCATAGAAAATAAAGGTCAGCCCGTTTCTTTCTCGTACAAGAGTAGGAATAAAGCTGTGCTGATGTGCTTTTCGGAATCACTCTCAGCACTATATACCATTCTTTTATACCAGGGGTGGCCAACCTGAGCCCGAGAAGGAGCCAGAATTTACCAATGTACATTGCCAAAGAGCCACAGTAATACGTCAGCAGCCCCCCATCAGCTTCCCTGCCCTGCTCCCAGCGCCTCCTGCCCACCAGCAGCCCCCGCAATCAGCGCCTCTCCCTCCCTCCCTGCACCTCCCAATCAGCTGTTTTGTGGCGAGCAGGAGGCTCTGGGTGGAGGAGCGAGGGCACTGCAGGCTGAGGCAAGCGGGCAGGAAGGGGTGGCGTAGGGGCAGGGTCTGTGGCAGAGCCAGGGGTTGAGCAGTGAGCATCCCCCGGCACATTGGAAAGTTGATGCCTGTAGCTCCAGCCGCAGAGTCGGTGCCTATACAAGGAGACACATATTAACTTCTGAAGAGCCGCCATGTGGCTCCGGAGCTAGAGGTTGGCCATCTCTGTTTTATACAAAGGGTTTGGGGACAGATTCATCCCTGTGCAGCTGTTGACAGAGGGACAAAAGGGTTGCAGCTTTTGCCTCCCATATACTGGGGCTGCTGGAGGCTGGTCCAGTCCCTGGCATAGGCTAGGTCAGCCCTCAGGGCTACTCTAAATGGTACCCCTCCCACAACGGCTTCTGTGGGCCATTGGAAAGCTGCAGAATTATGTGGGTCCCATCAATTCCTGTCACACCAATGCTCTACCTGTACCCAGCCTGGAATACTCCCTGCAAAGGAGACTTGTTTGGTTACCCTGTGCTTGTGCTAGTCACTGGAGTTGGAGTGAGGGCTTTATTCCTGCCTAATATCCCATTTGGGACCAGCCTAACTGTGAAAAGGGAGTGTAGGGTGACAATGAATCTGTATCTTTCTGTGACACTCAATCTAAGGGGTACATCCCATTAAATATCCTTTGGGCTATTTTTTTATAGGGAGGTCAAATTCCAGGGGGAAGCACAATTGCGCTTGATTTCTTCCCTTGGTACATGAATGCAACACAGCTTCTTTGCTTGTACTATATATCCATTGTCTTTACATTTCCACTCCCTGCTCATTGGAAGTACAACAGTTGTTAAACAAGAATCTAGACCAAGGGCTGGACTAAGCCAGTACTCAATACCATCCATTGATCAGGTGGTCCCAACAGGTTCTATAGAATTGAAGCTTTCTTTAAAGTAAGGCTGAGATTTTCAAAGCAGCATGGGGAATGTGGACATCCAATTCCCATTAGGCTGAATTGGCCTTGGGAATTCAAATACTATTGCAGCTTTGAACAGCTCAGCCTAAAAAAGGCAAAGGCAACCATCTGAATGTGACCCAGTGTAATGTTGCCTTTCCAAATCTGCAAATACAAACAGAATCAATTGCCATGGGAGGTGTGACCACTCTCTATTCATCCTAATATATGTTGACTCTGAAACTTAACGCTAGCATTTACATTGACAGTATTCTTAGTTATCTCATTGGTGGCTATTTCAGCAGAAATATCTAGATACTGTAGGACTGTGGGTAGGGCTTGGTTAGAGTACCACTTTTTTTTTTTTAAATTCACCATGTTCTGACTCCTAATCTCAATTAAGAAAAAATTGCCTGCGTTCCTTACTCCTAAATGCCAGGTCAGTTTTGCTACAAAATACCGGTTATTAGCATAACTAGCACATAGTGTGTCATTTCTCCAAAAATACCAAGAGTTTCCAAAATCTAGTTTAATCCCTGCAGTTTCACAATGCTGTACAAGGTGTGACTTTTTACAAAAGTTCAGTTAAAAACGACTCAATTGCAAATAAATTTAGCAGCTGCTTGACATAAAGTAACTATGGCTTAGAGTGTGGTTGGTCCTAAACTGTGAAAAATTAGAACTACTTTGAACATCCAGTGCCATGTTTAATTCTGTGGATGCTTTCAAAAACATATTTTAAGAAAAAACGTTTAAAAATAGTTATCCACAGGTACCAATACAGGATTGACAGGGGTTAACATCACTGACATCATGTCAGAACTTCATATTGTTTTAATGGTTATTAATGCCCTGCTGTTGGAAGACAGACGGTGCCAGCTGTCAATTAGAATGCTACCTCTCCACTGGTGAGCCGAGGCCTACACTTGGAGTGGGGGGGCTGTTAGATTCTCCACCCTGCCTGAGCTCCAACTCAGATGCAGTGTGTGTGTGGGTGTGGGTGGGGAGTTGTATTGAGCCAGTTACAGTTCCCTGATCCCAGGCCACCTGGCCCCAGAATGAGCCAAGTAGCCATCTGCTCTAGAGCCATGTTCTGAAGACAAGGGCAGTTTCGCCTGAGCCTGATTTCCATACTAGGCCCACATAGTGAAAAGTTTGGAAGAAAACAGGACAGGAAATGCAAACAAACACATTCTCCCATTGACTTCAATGGGCTTTAGATCGGTCCCAGATCACTGTTAACAGCACCAGCCCTGAGTAGTACATGCTTTGCTTTCAATAGTGAGCGTCTCTGGGCACCAATAGGGGAAAGCAGAAATGGCAGACAGCAAAGAGGAAAACTGTTGAGAGGAGAGGGGGAGGCAAAGCAACTTTGCAATGTCAGGATGATGATGAATATGGAGCAGTTAATTAGCTTTGACTACATGATATTCATTATTCATCCAGATGTGCTTGTCCAGCGGCCCCACATGGGGATGGCTATTACTTTGCATAATACCCTTTGAGTTACATCCACCATTAAGGGAGTGAAACAGATACCCAAAGGTGCAACACATCAGTGTATTGTATCAAATTAAGAGAGGCACTTTTTGGCAGGCTGTGATAAACTCACGTTTAAGGTGGCATTAGATTAGGCTTTAAATGTATTATTGTTTTGAACAGAATAACACAACTAAAAAGCATTTCATCTGGTAAAAAAATAAAACAAAACTCTACTTCCTTTCCTGCAGCCTGGAACCAAAACAGGATTGCACATCCTGGATAAAATGGCATTGGCCCACAAGGGGAGGAATTGATTGGATCATGCCAGTACTGGAACATGCTGAGAACAGTTTTGATTCATTGGGCTTGGAATGGCTTTAGGCTCTCATTTGTCAAAGGGTATTTTTAAATGACCTATGTTGGTTGGGATTGGAAAATAGCTCTGGTCTCTTCACCAGAAGAACTCTCAACACCAATGATGTCTCTTATTGTGCTTGCTTTATGGAGAATAGTTTGTCTTGGCATAACAGGTATTCAAAGAAAACACCATATATATTCATCTAGCATCCTACAAAACCTGGTTAGTGATGTGATCTTGTCAAAGGAACAGGTTTATTTTTATCCATTCCCTTCTAGCAAAAAGACCCGGGAATATATTATATTCAGACAACTAACTGAAGTTTCCTGATGACAGGCCCTGGTTCTTGGGGCCTTCAATCACCCTGACATCTGCTGGGAGAGCAATACAGCAATACACAGACAATCCAGGAAGTTTTTTGAGAGTGTTGGGGACAACTTTCTGGTACAAGTGCTGGAGGAACCAACTAGGAGCCATGGTCTTTTTGACCTGCTGCTCATAAACAGAGAAGAATTGGTAGGGGAAGTAGAAGTGGATGGCAACCTAGGCAGCAGTGACCATGAGATGGTTGAGTTCAGGATCCTGACAAAAGGAAGAAAGGAGAGTAGAAAAATACTTCAGAAAAGCAGACTTTGTCTCCCTTAGGGAACTGATGGGCAGGATCCCCTGGGAGGTTAATATGAGGGGGAAAGGAATCCAGGAGAACTGGCTGTTTTTAAAGAAGCCTTATTGAGGGTGCAGGAACAAACCATCCTGATGTGCAGAAAGAATAGGTAATAATTGGAGATATACCAATCTAGAACTGGAAGGGACCTTAAAAGGTCATTGAGTCCAGCCCCCTGCCTTCACTAGCAGGACCAATTTTTGCCTCAGATCCCTAAGTGGCCTCCTCAAGGATTGAACTCACAACCCTGGGTTTAGCAGGCCAATGCTCAAACCACTGAGCTATCCCTCCCCCCCATAGCAAATATGGCAGGTGACCAGCTTGGCTTAACAGTGAAATCTTCAGTGAGCTTAAACTCAAAAAGGAAGCTTACAAGAAGTGGAAATTTGGACAGATGATTAGGGAGGAGCATAAAAATATTGCTAGAGTATGCAGGGGTGTAATCAGGAAGGCCAAGGCACAACTGGAGTTGCAGCTAGCAAGGGATGTGAAGTGTAACAAGAAGGGTTTCTACAGGTATATTAGTAACAAGAAGTTGTTCAGGGAAAGTGTAGGACCCCTACTGAATGGGGGAGGCAACATAGTGACAGATGATGTGGAAAAAGCTGAAGTACTCAATGGTTTTATTGCCTCGGTCTTCACAGACAAGGTCAGCTCCCAGTCTGCTGCACTAGGAAACACAGTATGGGGAGGAGGTGAACAGCTCTCAGTGGTGAAAGAACAGGTTAAGGACTATTAGGAAAACTGGACATGCACAAGTCCATGGGTCCCAATCAAATGCATCCAGGGGTGATGAGGGAGTTGGATGATGTGATTGCAAAGCCATTGTCCATTATCTTTGAAAATTCGTGGTGATCAGGGGAGGTCCTGGAGGATTGGAAAAAGGCAAATATAGTGCCTATATTTAAAAAAGGGAAGAAAGAGAACCTGGAGAACTACAGATGGGTCAGCCTCACTTCAGTCCCCGATAAAATCATGGAGCAGGTCCTCAAGGAATCCATGTTGAAGCAGTTGGAGGAGAGGAAGGTGATCAGGAACAGTCAACATGGATTCGCCAAGGGCAAGTCATGCCTGACCAACCTGATTGCCTTCTATGATGAGATAACTGGCTCTGTGGATATGGGGAAAGCAGTGGATGTGAAATATCTTGACTTTAGCAAAGCTTTTGATACGGTCTCCCAGAGTATTCTTGCCAGCAAGTTAAAGAGTATGGATTGGATGAATGGACTATAAGGTGGATAGAAAGCTGGCTAGATTGTCGGGCTCAACAGGTAGTGATCAACGGCTCGATGTCTAGTTGGCAGCAGGTATCAAGCGAAGTGCCCCAGGGGTTGGTCCTGGGGCTGGTTTTGTTCACTATCTTTATGAATGATCTGGAAGGTGGGATGAATTGCACCCTCAGCAAGTTCGCAGATGACACTAACCTGGGGCGAGAGGTAGATACGCTGGAGTGACCTAGACAAATTGGAGGATTGGGCCAAAAGAAATCTGATGAGTTTCAACAAGGACAAGTGCAGAGTCCTGAACTTAGGAAGGAAGAATCCCACACACTGCTACAGGCTGGGGACTGACTGGCTAAGCATCAGTTCTGAAGAAAAAGACCTGGGGATTACAGTGGGCGAGAAGCTGGATATGAGTCAGCAGTGTGCCCTTGTTGCCAAGAAGGCCAACAGCATATTGTGCTGAATTAGTAGGAACATTGAGGGAAGTGATTATTCCCCTCTATTCGGCACTGGTGAGGCCACACCTGGAGTATTGTGTCCAGTTTTGGTCCTCCCACTACAGAAGGGATGTGGACAAATTGGAGAGAGAGACCAGCGGAGGGCAATGAAAATGATTGGGGGCTGAGGCACATGACTTACAAGGAGAGGCTGATGGAACTGGGTTTATTTAGTCTGCAGAAGAGAAAAGTGAGGGGGGATTTGATATCAGCCTTCAACTACCTGAAGGGGCTTCCAAAGAGGATCGAACTAGACTGTTCTCAGTGGTGGCAGATGACAGAAGAAGCAGCAATGGTCTCATGTTGCAGTGGGAGAGGTCTAGGTTGGATATTAGCAGGGGTGAGCTGCAGACGGTTCGCAACGGTTCGCGCGAACCGTTTGCTAAAATTAGACGCCGGACAGAGAACCGGATGCTAAAGTTCTCTGTCCGGCGTCTAATTTTAGCAAACGGTTCGCACGAACCGTTGCGAATTCTGCCTCCACCTCCTGCCATGAAGCTCCTCCTTGCTTCTCCTCCCCCACGGCTTCCCGCGAATCAGATGTTCGCGCGGGAAGCCTGGGAGGGCTGAGAAGCAAGCAGGCTTCCCCGGCCCAGGAAGAGGACGCTGAGGTAGGAAACGGGGGGGGGGGGGGGCGTGTGCCCCGGCCGGTCCCCGGCCGCGACCGGTCCCCGCCTCCCCGGCCGCGACCCTGCCCGGCCACCCGTCCCCCCCCCGTCCCCGGGTCCCCCCACGTTCCCGGCCCCGCGTTCCCGGCCGCGACCCTGCCCGGCCCCCCCCCCGGCCCCGGGTCCCCGCCCGACCCTCACCGGCTGCGGCACGGCCCCGCGTCCCGTCCCCGGCCGCGACCCTCCCCGGCCCCGCGTCCCCGACTCCCCCCCTCCCCGTCGCCGGCCGGGGGGCTCGGGCCGCCCCCTCCCCGGGCCCCCGCCCAACCCGCCCGGGGCGCGCGCCCCCCCCCGCGTTCCCGGCCCCGCGTTCCTGGCCGCGACCCTGACCGCCCCCCCCCTGTCCCCGGGTCCCCGTCCGACCCTCACCGGCTGCGCCCCCCCCCCGCGTTCCCGGCCGCGACCCTGCCTGGCCCCCCCCGTCCCCGGGTCCCCGCCCGACCCTCACCGGCTGCGGCACGGCCCCGCGTCCCCGACCCCCCCTGAACCCCTCCCCGGCCGCCCGGCTCCGGCCGCAACCCCCCCCCCGGCCCTGCCGTGCCCCCACCTACCGGGATGCTCGGCTCTGGACACGGCCCCCCACCTCCAGCCCGGCCTGGTCCCGTGGCTCCAGCCGCCCCTGCTGTTTTGCCAGGGGGCCGGGCTCCGGCAGCGCGGGTCTGGGCGTGGCGGCGGCCCCGGCTGCCCGGCTCCAGCTCTGGCCGCAGCCCTCCCTGGCTCCACCCAGCCAGCCACCTGGCTCCGGCCGCTGGGCTCCCGCCGCATCCTCCGGCTCCGGCCGCGCGACTCCTGTCCCGGCCCAGCCACGTCCAGGCAGCGCGGTAAGGGGGCAGGGAGGGGGTGTTGGAGAGAGGGTAGGGGGTGGGGGGGGTCAGAGGGCAGGGAACAGGGGCATTGAATGGGGGCAAGGGTCCCGGGGAGCAGTCAGGAAAGAGCAGGGTTGGATGAGGTGGTGGGGGCACTCAGGGACAGAGAGAAGGGGTAGTTGTATGGGGTAGGGGTTCTGGGGGGCCATTGAGAATGAGAGGAGGGGTTGGGTGGGGCGGCAAGGGGCAGTCAGGGGACAGGGAAGGGGGGGATGGGTCAGGGGTCTCGGAGTGTGTGTGTCAAGGAACATGAGGGGTTGGATGGGGCACGACCCCCCCCCGGAGGGGGGGGGGAAGGAGGGAACCCGTTGTTAAAATTTTGGAGGGAGGAGGGAACCGGTTGTTAAAAATTTGGCAGCTCATCACTGGATATTAGGAAACACTATTTCACTAGGAGGGTGGTGAAACAGTGGAATGGGTTACCTAGGGAGGTGGTGGAATCTCCATCCTTGGAGGTTTTTAAGGCCCGGCTTGACAAAGCGCTGGCTGGGATGATTTAGTTGGGGTTGGTCCTGCTTTGAGCAGGGGGTTGGACTGGATGACCTCCTGAGGTCTCTTCCAACCCTGATATTCTGTGATTCTATATTGGTGATGGGCCATGGCAACTGTGGGCCTGGGTTTTACACAGTTTTTTTAATCAATGTAACTCAGTGGAGTTCTTCCTGATTTACACTTCAAAAGAGAATTGGATATTTTATATGGAAGCCAAGAATATCCAAAGTTATCATAATTACTTATAACAAGTTTTGGAAGGAGTGTTAAATCTCATGTTATAGTCAGTCTTTAAGTATTAGAGACCAGGAGGCAGATCATCCCACATCTGCCTACTGCAGAGTTCTCGTACATTCTTCTGAAGAATCTGGTGCTGGCCATAGTAAGATACAGGATATTGGAATAGATATCTGAGTCTGATTCCAGTCTTTAAATGGCTATGTTCCCATGTACGCTGGGGTAAACGAGAGTAGAATCAGGGCTTAGGTAGGCCAAGGCTTTGGTTTCTGTTTGGAGCTAAATCAGGGTCATTGTTCACGTTTAGATTTAAGATTTTGGCTGTTAGAAACTTGTACAGAAAAAGAAGCCCCTTTTGATTTTTGATATAACTTGCAACCCATGTCACGCAGATGGATTCTGATTCAGAGATTCAAATCACACTCCTCCAAAATTCAAGCAGTTTAAAATCTAGGTTACAGTGTTCACCCAACTGTATATATTTAATACTATTTACAATTTGATAGCATAACAATGAGAATAAATTAGTTATTTTCCACACATAAAACATATATACAATAGGAACTTATTGAGTTGGAGGTACCATGAAATGCCTGATAGTACTTTGTAATCACTCTGCAATAATAATTTTTCATAGTCGTAATTTTTAGTAACTTCAGACTGACTTGCCATATGGACTATTTTTTAAAATTATTTTGTGGTGGTGAGGCAAGTAATTTGTATCACTACTGAGGAATACATTTTAAAAGGGAAGACACAGCAGGTCTGGCCACATGAAGCCCACTAACTTTGGGACACTTTTAAAAAAAATGTGCACCCACAATTGTAATTTAATAATTAATGGAGATATCCTATCTCCTAGAACTGGAAGGGACTTTGAAAGGTCATCAAGTCCAGTCCCCTGCCTTCACTAGCAGGACCAAGTACTGATTTTGCCCCAGATCCCTAAGTGGCCCCCTCAAGGATTGAGCTCACAACCCTGGGTTTAACAGGCCAATGCTCAAACCACTGAGCTATCCCTCTCCCCAATAATAAAATAATAATAATAATAATAATAATAATAAATAACCATTATGACATCTAACATCATGACTGTACAGTCCGGGCAGGTGATTAGATGCCTTAGCTGAATTGTTTTCAGTCAGATTTTGTTAAGTTCTGGCGTGAAACACTGATTATGGAACCAGTACTACAAGTGGAGACAGTTAACTATCCTTTTATATTTAATTTTAGAAGTCTTTTTTTCAGCTGTTAAGCTTAAGTATCTTAAATATAATATACTTGGAACAGCAGAAATTTTAATTTAACCTTTTCTGTTCCCATAATGGTGAGATTTATAAGGTTTGAATATGGAGGATTTTTCAGGAATCATTTTAAAACTAACTAATCAAATTAACCTTCTTTATCGTCAATCTAGAAAAAAAGTATTTATTTCGCAACATTAACATTTGTTTTATTGACAAAACCTGTATTTGAAACTGAGTTATGACCCAAATGTATGCAATATAATTTTTTAATCCACATACATTAGTTCAGTTTCATGTGGTTTGCTACAAGACAGGAACGTGTTCTTTGTTTTGTTGAATCATTATTTGTGGATCTAGGTATTGCTACTAGGTACACTTCAAAAGGTTTATTATACTTTAATGAGATGTTGCTGCAGATTACCTGAAAATGAATTTTAAAGCTACCGGGTCAGATTGTATAAAAGTTGTTTTGGTTCTACTTTAGAAGAAATAATTTAGGATGTTCTAATTTAGAAGAAATAAATAACCACATACTTACTTTCTGGGTACATGCCATATACAGCAAGCTGTTACAAAAAACATGACATTATTATTTGTACCATGTCAAATAAAATGGTATGAAAAAAATCTTTTGAGCTATCATCTGATTTAGTTTTAAAATAAAATGAGCTATTTTTTATACCTTTTGATATAAATGCCAATATAATGAGAAATGATTTTCCGCCCATGTATATTGTATATCATGTTTTATAGGCAGGTGACACAGGTATTATTGGCATTTAAAGTTTGATAACTGATAATGAAAAAACTATACAACTTCATTTCCAAAACTTGTTTATATTCTTAGGGCCAAACTCAAGCCATAGGCTCAAAGAATGCACCTGCAAATGTGTACACATCCTATTGTGGCCTATTCCTGCAACTGCACCTCCAGACCCACATATTTACAGCTGCAAATAGACATCTGTGCTGTGCCAACATCTGTCTTGTTTGCACATGTGTTTGTCTGGGTTTGTATATGAATGAGTGTTCAACTGGGAATTTGGCCCTTAGTGTGTTTATTCAAGCACGAATATACTTGTGCTTATTTCTGACTAACTGTAATAGTCACAAAATTTACTTGAGTACCATCACATCTCCTCATATGTGCATGACTATGCCAGCCTCTTATACACAGTGTATAAGACGTAATACTACTACACACCACACAACAAAAACACTAACCCAGGAACCAATCCCTACAACAAAACCTGTTGCCAACTCTGTCCGCATATCTATTCAATGGACACCATCATAGGACCTAACCACATCAGCCACACCATCAGGGGCTTGTTCACTTGCACATCTACCAATGTGATATATGCCATCATGTGTCAGCAATGCCCCTCTGCCATGTACATTGGCCAAACCAGACAGTCTCTACACAAAAGAATAAATGGACACAAATCAGACATCAAGAATTGTAACATTCAAAAACCAGTCGGAGAACACGTCAATCTCCCTGGTCACTCAATAACAGACTTAAAAGTGGCAATTCTTCAACAGAAAAACTTCAAAAACAGACTTTAACGAGAAACTGCAGAACTGGAATTAATTTGTTCCACAACCTTTAATTTTTGATGAAATGGAAAAGTCAGAGCAAGACATCCAAGTAGCAACTTCTGCATCACACTTGGTTTTGATTAAAAGAGAAACCATTCAATTCATTTGAATATAATTAAAAATCTTTTAATCTGTATACATTTCCGATAAAATTGACTTTATCAGTCAAGTTAACCTTGCTGTTTTTACTAGTTTTGTCATGTTTAGAATAAAAAATAATCCTCTCCATTGTTTCTAATGGCATATTATGTTGTATAGCATTATTCAAGTTTAGATGTGACCCTTTTCTCTAAAGCTAGCCCTAAGGAAAAAAGAATTGTACATTGACAAAGGACTAACCAGTGTCATGTCCCCATTTATAATATGAGACCCAAGGAACTGGCTGAATCATACATTTGAAAGCTGAGTTAGTTTTCCAAATTGAATGGTCAAGTTGAAAAGCTTCAATCCCAAACCCTTCTCATTTGAACAGGAAAATGTGGATCAAGAAATACACCACTGGTGGCAGAAAGTCTACAGTTATCTAAGCAGGACTTCATGAAAACTACTAGTTGTAGTTTACAAGGTTCTGGTGAACTGAGCTGGTGGCAATTTTTATAACAAAGGGGTTTTTTGAAATCGCTTTTTTTTCTGTGCAAATTAATCACTTTTTGTGAAATATTTCATCTCCTTTTCAGGATTTTTATCAAAACATTATCCAGAGTTTCCTTTCCCTGAAAACTCTTTCAGGAAATGTCAATTTTATAAGGTTTTTGATTGCAAAAATCTAAAAATGTGTAAAATAATGAAAATTAGGTCCATTTCAAACACTTTGAAATGACAACTTTAGAATTGTGTGTTTTTTCAGGAAAATATGCTTTCATTTTTTGACCACATCTGCTAGTGAATAATACTTGGCAGGTTTGCATTGCAGGATCATGTGATCACAGGGCTTCACTTGGATTTTCACATTTGTAGGAGTTCCAAATGAAACCAGAATGAATTGCAGTGAAGCTCACTCACTGCCTAACAAAACCAGTGCATTTCTCCAGAACCTACCATCCCCCCACCAACTCCATGCTCACTGCTTACCTTTAAGTATCTTCAAGGATGAGGAGAGAATGTGGCAGCTTGCAAGCTCTCCCCTGCCTGTCTCTACTCTTCCTCCTGCAGCTTTTTTGAAGTCTGGCTGGTAACTCCATACCCCTCACATCCAACATCTTTTGGGTGATAGGCAGACTTTGTTTCACTGCTGACTTTACTTCATGCTGAGTCATGGAAATATGAATGAACTCTATTGTCACAGTGGATTCTGGGGTGTGTCAGCCCCAGAATGAGGGCAAAGAGCAGTAGCAATGAAACCAAAAGATCATCCCCTGGCTTCACTGCTGCAGAAGAGAGGATGAGTAAGCTTCAGGAAGATTCTTACTTTATTTGGATCAGTTTGCCCATTCCTAACTGAGTTAGAAATGAACATGTACCTGGCTCCTTATTGTAGTGAGATATCCTTTTCACTTTGAAAATGGCAACCATTGCTGCTTGGTCTGAGAGAGCATATATGGTCTCTTTTTAAGGAAGACATCAGTGGCTATTTTATTTTTAAATAATTGGCTGTAGACGATTCCTTCCTTTACCTCTCCCTGCTGTCCAAGTGAGTCATACCCATTGTGCACCTGAACCTCACTGGCCTGGGGAGCCAGAGTCTAGAGGCAATCCCCAAACCTAGTGTTTGTTATATCAACTGGCTGTGGTTCTGTAATGGTAGCAGTAAAGGACAGTGGACACATCAAGAGATACAAATTCAGCTCAGTGCTCTCTTACAAAGAACTCTAACGGATGTTTTATTCCTAACAGTTTATCTCATAATGCACTCTGCATGGGAAAGTATTATGAGCATGCTTAGTCTTGGAGCAGGGCCGGATTAAGACCTTTAGAGGCCCTAAGCACTGAAAAGATTATGGTGCCGCCCCCACCATATGTAATTAAAAATAAAAACAATACTATACCGTAAAATAAAATTGTATTTTTCGAAATGACACAAAACTTACATGTATGCTGAAATTAAAATAGTTTCTTTCTAGATTTTCTGATTGCAAAATTCTGGATAAGTTCATCAAAGCTGACTCAACGATGTCATACACAATAGGGAAAGTGAATCAAGTCTGCCCGACACGTTGTTCTCTGAGGGGTTTTTATTCTTTTCAGCTGAGAAAAAGAGTGTTCTGCAGAGCAGTTAGTAATCATCAATGTTAGAAAAATACATAGTGCGATCTCTACATTTGGAAATACACATTGTATTCCATCTTTCAATATTGTGTCATGAAGATCAATGTGACTGAATTTCATTTTTCCTGTTTCATTAAACTTTGCACGCATATAACAGTGGAACTGCCATACTTCTCCACAGAGATTCATGTTCAAGTCAACAAGGTATGAGTCAACTAGCTTTTGGGAACCTTGTGAATATTGTTCATCAGATAAGTCCATATTGTTTAGAAAAGAAAATCTACTTGATACTTCTTTGTACACTTCACCTCTCCTCTTCATATGAGCTTCAAGTGTATCAATTATAGCGTAGTAAGAAGATACGTGAAATTTGTCTCTAGGATTCAGTGCTGTTTCTGTTGCACTGCTATCATTTGCTTGTTTTTTTCCTGATTCACTTGCGGGACTGGGCTTCTTTGTAGTTAGTATCAGGCAAAATATCTTTTGATACGTCTTCAAATCTTTTGAAATCATTCCTCAAAGTGTGTAAGTGGTCTGCTAATGATTGACAGAGGTCTGCACATGTTTTCAAATCCAATTCTTTTTCTTGGAGAGCTTGACTTGTGTGGTAAAATTTCATTCCACATGGTCAACATGAATACAAACTCTAGTTCTTACATCTTGTTTGCAATGTTTTCTGCCTCTTGTATAGTTTCTCCCTTTTGTGATGATCTTCAGCTATACTTTCTAATGCATCCACAATCTTTGAGTAGGACTCCAGAATTGCACTTGTTGCCACTGCATGTGCCTCCCAGTGAGTATTAGAAAGAGATTTCAACACACGACCATTGCCCAAATATGTTTTAAGAACTGCCCATCGGTGTGTTGAGGCAGAGAAGAATGTATAAAGTAACTGGACTGTTGAGAAAAACCTTACCGCCACTGGACAACAATCAACAGCACTGCGGCCAACAAGATTGAGAGAGTGTGTAGCACATGGTATGAATATGGCATATTTGTTCTGTTCTAAAAGCTTCTTCTGCATTCCTTGATAACACCCTGACATGTTGGCAGCGTTGTCATAAGATTGACCTCTGCACTTTGAGAAATCTATTTTGCAAACTTGGCACAAATAATGCAGTACTTGATTTGCCATTTCTTCACCAGTGCGGCTTTTCAAATTGAGGAATGTTATAAATCGTTCAACTGGTTTTCCATCTGTGGGAGACACATATCTTAGTACAATACTCAACTGATCAATATGTGAAAGATCAAGTGTAGAGTCGACAGATAAACGGAAGTACCCAGCAGTACTTATTTCATCCAGAATAGCTGAACGAACTTTGTCACTCATTAGACCAATGAGTTCATCACATATTGTCTTGGATAAGTATGATGGGTTACTTTTGCCAGCATTCCCATATTTTGAGATATAGCCTGCTAAAAATGGGTCAAACTGAGCCACAAGCTCCAACAAATCCAAGAAATTTCCATTCTGCAATGATCCAAATGTGTCATTTGATCCCTGGAAAGGCAGACCACATTCAGCTAATGTTTGAATAATAGCTATAACATGCTGCAAGACATGTTGCCAGTATTCACGCTCCCCTTTAATTTGTTCTTCCAATTTTAAACCAGTGTTCCGCCAGTCACTAAAACCATCTGCAACAAACCCGGATGTTGAAGGTTTATATGCAAAAACTTTGCAAACAAAACAGTACACAGACCCTGTTGATGGTGAATACAGTAGCCATTCTTGAGTGTATTTCTCACCATTTGCTTTCATGCCAAAAATATTTTTTGTGGACAATATCTTGTTTGTTTGCCATTGGTAAAAGTCCGACGTGATTTCTCAAATGGCCCAGTGTGGTGTTGACGGTCATTTGGTCCACGATCTATCCAGTAAGCTACATCATCGGTACTGAAATCAACCCACATACCAGGATCTTTTCTCCTATTATTTACAGCATGAGCAGGTTCAATCTCTGACACATCCACACCTTCTAGAACAATGTCTGTTTTACCACCAGAAGTAGGATGATCAGTTAGTCTCTGATTTCCTCACATTATTTCGATCTACATTAGTACTAAACCCCCTGGTTTAGGTGGGGATAAGTAATAAAAAGAGAACAGAAAAATGGGGGAAGAGTGGGTAGTGGAGTGTAAGGAAGTCTAACAAAGTTCTGATTTTGCCCATGATGACTACTTCAATGCTTTTTTTTAAAATATAAAATATAATTTTTTTTTAAATCTCATTTTTTCGGTGCCCCCTGCTTTGCTGGTGCCCTAAGCACGTGCTTAGTCTGCCTATTGGGTAATCCAGCCCTGTTTGGAGGTAAGTTGTATGAGGTGTCACTCAGCAACAATGCCTCCTTCTAATTAAAGAGCAGTGTAGGCATGTGAGTACAATCCTCCTTGTGTGGAAAAATGATGGTTAGAGTAGATAGCTTTGGAGAAGAGGGCATAGGGGGACCCCACAGCTCTTCCAGGTATTTAGAAAGATGAATCCTCCTTATCCCAAGTAAAAAAAAAAAAGTAGCAGTTCATTTTAAGATAGAAAAATGGCAGTTAAGCCTTTAATTCTGAATTTAAGGAATTAAGGAAATAGTCTCAGATTCATTTTTCTTTCTTGTAATGGCTATTAACTAACTCCCAAGGCTTGATTTATTCTCTGAAATTGCATGTGGTGAAAGAAGAGATAAGAAAAAAAAATCCAAAATCCAATTTATAATATCTGGACTGTTCTTTTGTAATAGGTCCCTCTACATCTTAGCATACAGAAACTTTGATTTTTCTCCCATGAGTCTTGTCTGATAGATTCATTAAGCATTGAGTCTGTCTCAGGTTGCAGGCATGCTGGTATTTCTTTCCAAAACTAGAAAGCCACATGAACATTAATTAATAATCCTTTACTATGGTAAATATAAGCAGTTTGTCTAGAAATTTCAGTTAAGTGACCAAAATAATCTGGTTAGGATTTATTTAGCAGCATATGCAATACAAGTGCACATAAGAGATATGCTAGATCTTTTTTATATGTCTAGGGCTAAATCCTGAGGCCCTTAGTTACTGAATTTCAGTTCTTCAGCTGAAGATGGTGGAGTTTTCCTCAGTAAAGACTAAATAAAAATTGAGTAAGGATGTCATAATTTGACCTATTAGGAATATTCAAAGCAAGACAACAATCCAGTGATGTCATACAATAACAACGGCGTATTTCCAATACTCTATCCTCATTACCTATACACCAAGCAGAAGAGTATGTTTTTTCGAACAGTGAGGGTGGGATTTTCAAAAAGCACCTTAGTTAAGCTTGTCAAAAAAAATCAGTCAAATAAAAATTATCACGGAAAACTTTTTATTACTTTCTAAATTGAAAACTAAAAAAATAGTCTTTTCCCAAGGAAAATTTTTGAGAAAAAAATGTTTTTTCTTTCAAAAATTTTAATGGAAGAGACTCTAACTATTTTCCTTCCAGCTCTATGGGAGACTTGTGTTCCTCACTTACTATGGTGATTTTGAGAATGTCACCCAAAATGTCCATGCTTACTTATCAAATTATTGGGAAAAACTAAGAGTGGAGACAGGTATAAGTACCACCGGCTGGAAGTTAAAGCCAGACAAATTGAAATTAGAAATAAGGCTCAATTTTTTAACAGTGAGGGTGATTAACCATTTGGGTCAAACTACCAAGGGAAGCAGTGAATGCTCCATCTCTTGACACCTTCAAATCAAGACTTTCAGGAAGATATACTTCAGTCTCAATACAAGGTTGTGCTTTAAGATCAATGTTTTAGAATATGCTTTAGGTACAATACAGGGATAACTGAATGAAGTTCTATGGCTAACGTTGTACAGGAGGTCAGACTAGATGATCATAATGGTATCTTATGGCCTTAAATCTATTAATCTAATGATCCTGGAGGAACAGTTTCCTAATATATTGTGCACACAGCAAACTGCTACTGCTTTGTTTCAACACAGATCATGGCTAGCTTCCTTTCCCTGTTCTCAAGCATGTGCACACAACCTGTTCAACTTTTAAGTGTGCTCACTATCAGGAGAGGATCCTTTTGAAATGCTAACATACCCTCACTCACGTTTCCTTCCAATGACCACAGTATTAGGACCAATAACTTCTTAATAGGTGCCAATGAATCTTTAAGCATTTGATGTCTGTTGGCCAAATTCTGCTATATTGTAGGCATACTTGCTCTGTTGGCCTCTGTCTGTCTACATGCATCTGAGGACAGAATTTGACCCATAATTGATTACAAAATCATACATATCGTAGGAAATTTATCAAATGGGTTGGGTGAGGGAGAGAATCCCTTTTACAGTATTTCGAGCAAATGTCTTTGGAAAGACTGAATTGGACTTGAGAATTTCTGGCTACCTGTTTGGTTATGCCAAGACTGCCAGATTTGCGGGCCAGTATGAGTGTCTTCTGTTGTTGTTTTGAATCTGCATGTACTGGATTATCAGATGGCAGTAAAAGACTCATAAAACAGACAGTACGTGATCTTGGCTTGCAAAGGTCAAGGAGGAGGCGGCTCATATTCTTCAGAGACCTCTTTTTGATTTTAAGTCCTGGCAGCAGAAACTAAACCTTCTTTAACCACCCTCTAGCCAACAGTACCACTCCAGCCTGATCTATTGAACTTAAAACACATTTGATATGTATGATGGGGCTTACTACAAGGTCCTGCCACTCCACCTGAATAACTATAATGTGCTCATAAATCAGAGGAGAACATTCCTCTGTGACACTCTTCTGAATGGCCTACTGAGCTTACGCCTGTGTTAGCCATCAACGCCTCTTACATAAACACACATAGTACTCTAAAGTAGGGTCTTAGAAAAGCACAAACAATACATTGGCACGGAGAGGCCACACAAATTCAAGAGCTGCCAAGTGGAAACAAAAAAGCTCTTGCAGATAAAATATATTCCTAACAGATATATGCAGAGAGTAAATAATTCATCCTGGATTTCATTCCTCACAACATGCAAAGGCCAAATGCAGAAACAATTCCCTCTCTTCTCCCTCCCTCTGCCCCCACCCACCCAAAAAAAGAAAAGAAAAATGAAAATAAGGGACTTCAGCAAAATGATGGTGCAGGAAACTTCAAATTACGTGACATTCATTTTAAGCGTAACTAACATTTTGTATAAACCTCAGTTTGTACAGTTCAGCATTTCTAATTTAAGTAATTTAAAACCAAAGAACACCTCATTTGCATGCAACAGAGGTTATTGTTCATTTAAATTAAAAAATGGGGCAGTTGAGACTCCTGATGGAATTGATCCAAATGGAAGACCGGGGATCTAATCGAGCAAAGCACTTAAGCATGTGCTTAAAGTTAAGCATGTGCATAGACCCACAGAAGTCAACAGGGCTATTCAGATATTTAAAGTTAAATGTATGCTTTGGTGGATCAGGGGCCAGATGAATTAAGTCTTTATTCTTGAGTAGAAAAGCTTGTTACATTTATTGATCTATTTAAATCTGAGAGAAGGATGTGCATCTGATTATGTGATAATGATGGACCAGATGCACACAGCTTTTACTCTAAACTGTGTAAGGTTGCCATGACTTGGCCTTAAAATGATAAACATTCAAACTTACTTATGAAATAATCTCACTTACATAGTCACCTCTCAAAGGAGTTATAGTCCCTGCCTTTCCAGCTACCTGCTCTTTATTTTAAACGTAGGCTTGTGCGTGGGCTAGAGAAATGTAATACGAAGCTCAGCTCAGCAAGAGAGATGTTAAAGAGCATCCCCATCACACACATACTGGGCTGTCCCACTATTACTCTTATAAAATCAGTGTGCTCACACTGGCCTGGGCTTTGATCTTAGTCAATAAGGAAAATGCTCCAAACAATAGCAGATGGAACACACACAGTCAAAAGCGACAACAGGCCATGAACAACAGACGTGCCTGCTGTATCTTTCATGTGTGTTACAAATCACTGGAGACTGACAAAGTTAACAGGTGCCCTGAGAGATACGCCCCACCAGCCGAATATCGACATGTTGTAGAGGTGGCCAATGTTTGGAGGAGCAGGTAGGAAAAGAAACAAGGAACAACCTTTGTATGGTGGGTGGTCTGCTTGTTATCTTGTTACAAATGGCAATGTCTTAGTGCACAACTGGGTGCCATAACATAAGCATTTGAACACATGAAAATCGGGCCCACAGTTGAGACTAGCCAGTAGTAGGACTTGGCATTGCTGTGCACCTGCATTGCAAACCTTCTGACTCTCTACTCCCATTGAAGTCAATGTGCTCAGCACCTTGCAGGATCCAGCCCCAGATGACCAGTGATATTGTTCTGAATATAATTTTTGTACATGCAATGGATTGCAATGCCATTTTCCTCTAAGTACTTTCCCTAGTAAATATAACTGATCAAGTCCTGAGCTCCTTATTCAGATTTACTCAGTCCTTAGAGGTAAATTCCTATCAGTGTCAAACATTTTATGATAATTCAAAGTGACAGTATATTTCAGAGGATGATAAACTAAGCGGGGTGCAGAAGGAAATCTGGGTGTAGTATTTATTTACTTTTCAAAACTTATTTTGATTTTTTAAACCATTCGAAGAGTGCCCAACCTATGCTCAGGATGCCCCATCCAATGTTTAGATCAACAATTATAATGACCTCTAAAATGGACTGTTTACCACCTGATACAAGCATAATTCATTCCACTCCATTCTACCACATGTCATATACCCCCCGCATCTCTCACCTCCTCCCCTATGCTCACAAGAAAAGGAGATAATGGCATTGAGCTGAGCTCTCATAGATGGGTCTGATGTCTCTGAACTGAACTCTTATGGCCGACTACAAAATAGAGGCTTTTCATTCTTTGATGAAAATGTTGGCAACTTGGATTTAGGTCTTGTCATGGATATTTGCTTTCTACTTCTGTTGTGGTGTTTTGTTGTTGTTTTTTGTTCAATTTACCTCGCCAAAGAATGGGAATAGCATTCTTCCTGAATAAAATCTAAATAAGGACCTCAGGAGCTAATCCAAAGAAACCAATATGGATAGTTTCATTTTTAATTTCAGTAGTGTTACCTTTAGATTATGTTAATTGAAGGCAGCAGACATTTTAAACAAAAAGCAATGCAGCGGGCCTAGCACTGGGTTGCTGATTTGATGTCATGGTCTCTACTGCGGTGGACAAACCTTTGGTCTGAGTAAATATTACTAAAAGATTTTTACATCCACAAAAGCAAAGGCTGAAACAGCAACTTGAGACATGTGATGCCCTTGGTAGTGGCTCATCGCTGTGGTGCAGCTGTCACCTTACCAGTGACAGCATCTGCTGCAATAGAAAAGTGACATTTAGGCTTAGAAGCCTTTGAAAACTGACAATCCTGTTTATAAAAAAATCAACCTCTATTTACACAATGTTTTCCAAATAGTAATTTACTTAGAGTTCAATCCTGCAAGTGCTGAGCACTGTGGCTGATCTGGTAAAACACTTAAGCATGTGCTTAACCTTTTTTGTTAGTGGGACTGCTTATGTGCTTAAAGTTAAACACGTGCTTAAGTGCTTTGCTGGATTGGAACCAGTATGCTCAATACCGCATAGATTTTCTTAGTTTCTCAGTTCATAGCCAGTCTTCAAAATGGTTTAATTGCAGCTGTTGGATCTGCATAATCATTGAGCTCTGACAGATACACATGCATTAAAAATTTCTTAGAAATAAACTCTCCAGGAGCAATTTTAAAATAAGTAACTTCATGGGCATTTCCATAATTGCATGTTACATGGTTTACTTGTTATAGTCTACAGACTACAATGATCCTTGACTAGTTCTTTGGCAGAGGGGGAAAAAAAATCAACAGACAGTAGAAGCAAAATATCCACTACAAAACAAAAACAATTTGCTCGTCTTTTCTTTTCAGAATAAAAAGCCTCCCTACTTTAGACATTACCCTCAAAATGAAAAGTTCAATCCTACCTCACTCCAACTGGACTGCGCTCTCCAGGCCAGCACTCTGTTACAGGAAGCATACTGCTATTACCTTTAGTTACTGCTAAATGTTCCAGAAATAGAACTGGAATAATTTCTGTTAACAAGATCTGAAGGAATTCTACTTATTTATCTTGGACCTCTTTTACTTAACAAACAAATCAATAAATCTCAGTTTTACCCATAATGCCACTGTCCAGACTAATTGACACCTGCTGGGGTTGTGACAGTAGCATGCACCTGTCTCAATCAGCAGGGCACATTTTATTTTTCGCTGGAGATGATGGCCATGATAATCACCAAGAATGACTCTCCCCCTCATGCTTGTATGATAGACCTAGAAACCTACTACAGTGTCATGAGTTTAGATACACAGCTGGTTCTCAAATTATAACACTTAAGTTCAGGGGTCAGTGCAGTAAAAGCAGATGCAATTATGCTTTTAGCCGTCATGACTGCATCACAATGGCTATTTCTATGGCAAAAGAACTTTGTTCATTGTATACCAGGTCTGGCAATAATCTATTTCTCTGCTCTATAGTACACATGGGCTTTTTATCCCTTAAAGCCAACCTTGGATTAACAGTAGCCTCCTTAAAATCAGAAAGGATTTTCCCCTCCTTTAATTCAAACTTTGAGTAATTTTAAGCAGGCTTTTTGTCCCATCCAGTTGTCCACCACTTTCTCAGCACTATAAATAGAGAAATACAGAAACCATTTAGAGTTCATACAGAGTGGAGTAAAATCAAATTGGGACAAAGGAGATGCCACAATTCCGAGGTTTGGCTCCAAGAGTCCAATAGTATGGCTAAGGGTGTGTGTCCAGATTGCTACGCCCACACAGAGCCATTGACTTCATTTGCATTCTGCAGGGTGCAGCAGTCACATGCTATCCATTGCAGGGCTGGAACTTGAATCTCAGTTATGTACAGATGGTTCTACTACAATTTGTCTCCTTACAATAAGTTAACTATTTTAAACATAATAATGTGGCCAATGAAAATGTTGGCCATATTTTCTCTCTCTGTCTTTACATTTGGCTACTGCTTTCTCTCATTGCCCAGGTGAAATTATTTTTTATCGTAGATGCATCTTTTCATTTTTCCAATCTGAATTTCATTCCATTATTTTCTGCCTGTGTTTCCAGTCTCATTCAGTCTCTTTGTATTATTTCTTTGTCTTTGCTGGTGTTTGCAACTCTTTCTAGATTAATGGAATTTGCAGATAAACCTAATGTCTATTATCTTTCTCAAATTACTCATGAAGGAACTCATGATACTTTTATGCAAGTCAGGTAGCACTTTACTTGACAAGTCATCTTATTGATTCCACTGGGACTAATTGTGACGCGAGATAAAATTCAGCATAAGTAAGGGCATTAGAATGTGCCCTAAAGATGTTAAACAAGACCATATCTATCACCAATCTACAGTAGTTGTATCCAGCTAGACACCACTCTCAACACATTGCTGTTATTTATTACCCTTTTTTAAAGCTTTTAAAGCAACTGTTTATTCTTATGAGAGCGTGAGACCCATCTCAAATTCGTTACTGTATGTCGATATAGCGCCATTGTTCTGTGACCCTTGTATGCTATAGGCCATTCCTACTCAGCAAAGCATTTAAGCACGTGCCTATCTTTAGGAATGTGCTTAAGTACTCAACTGAATAGAGACGTTTAAAAGCTTTTCTGCATTGTGGCCTAATTTTGTAATTTTATTTTAAAACGAGACTTTTTAAAAAAAAACCTCTAATTTCTTTTTTGAAATATTATTAGGGTAATTACATTAAATAAATCCAACAACCTCTGTGACACTGGAAATAAACAATATGAATACGTCTTTAGGAATCTATTGTCCTTTTAACCTCTAAAAGTTTAATCAGCTATAAAGGTTTAAAGGTGCCACACAACTGGAAGACAATCTGTGTAACAATATTTACACAGTATTCACAAAGAATAGTGCAAATACGATGCAAGTTACAGGTATGGAAAGTCATTCTAGTGCAGCCCAGTGGCACAGCAGCAGCAAAATGCAATACCATAGACCAACTCTAAGTCTAGGTTTCCAGTCTGGATGAGAGAGAGATGACACACTCTAAAAAGAAGAATGAGATGAAGAGTATTAGCTGGTGGAAAACCAACCTGAAATTAACAGGCGTCTGAATGTTGATGGCAGGGTCAGAGAGAATAGGGGAGAAGGCAAGAGGAGTTTGAAATAATCAGATCAGAAGCAGGGAGCTGTGTTGACAGATTGTGAAAACTCAAGAATACCAAGAGGGAAAAGAAATTAGAAGTGAATTGGGTGGGAGGGGTCACTGACATCCATAATAAAGTTTCCAGTTATAAGAAAAATAGGGACCTGAATCAAAGCACATGGGATTCAATGGAAAGACTCCCAGTTGCTTCAGTGGGCTGTGGACAGGGCTTGGAAAAGCAAATCCAAATATAAGGAAATAAAATCAAGTAATTTGCATTACGTGGACTATAGATTCCCCACCATTCAGCCAGCACATTGGGATAGAAAGACAGACGTGTAGGAAGGATTCATTATTGTCTGCAAGGGGAAAATTTAAAATTAAGTTTGGTGATGCCACCTGCCCTTTCAAACTGTAGCAGCAAATGAGCGAGGAATTTTGAAAGATTCTTAAGCCATGGTTGGAGGAGAGATAGCAGCATGTGGGATGGAAGTGAACCCTCCTCAGATCGGGATCAGGGGAAAAAACCAAAGATGCCAGGATTCATGTCCCATGCTGCTAAATGTTTGGTGTTTTGTTGAGGTGATGACATTAGTCTGTAGTCTTAAAGAAGGCAGCTAGGGGACTTTGGTTCCCCTCACGTATGTCTACCACATGGTGGCCACAGATGAAGAAATGCTAGAACCATGACAAGCCTCTCATTATGTGCCTAGCACAGTGGGAAAATATAGAACATTTCAGTTTGGTCTTAAAGAGAATATTGTCTAGTAAAATGAACTTGAAAGACAGCAACAGAGCTATGTCCTATGTCTGTCATTTTCAATCATGTTTTTCCCCCAATATCTAATATTTTAATATACAGCTCAGTCATAAATTTCTGAATGGAAGATACCTCCAGCAAGTGATGATACTTACATGAAATTATATTTGGACTAATAGCTAAAACATGTTAGAAAAATACAAGAAATCAAATATGATTAGGGGTATACAATAGATTCTCCAAGTTTCTGGTTTTGTGATTTTTTTATTGAGCCACTTTTTTATTGTGAACTGCCAGTTAATTTTTTGTTGTTGTTAAATTCTTTGTTTAACCATAACTGTGACCAAAGAGAGGAATGCACTTGACAAGTGCAATAAAGCAACTGCTCAATGTTTATGGCAAGTGCTATACTTTTACACTATTAATTCAAATTGCCTGGAATCTTATAAAACTGTGAACAGTATAGGATTACCTACCTTGCTAGAACACACTTGAAATGGATCATACTACAAAGTAGCACACGTTTCCCTATCAAATTTTAGGGGAAATATTCTTGAGGATATTCTTGGAGCACAAATACTATACTTAAATTAATTCTGCATTGATCCTAAAACTATTTAGACAAAACAATGTAACAAAATGATGTTTTTAAGTGGAATATACAATATTTCAGAGATGGACTGAAGTGTCAAGTGCATAATAACCTTTTGTTCTGGAGTTCTTTTAAACTGATGAATTTATCCCACTGGATGTAGCAGCCTTTGCTATAGCATTAACCTTATCCTTAACACTTCTATAAGTGAACACAACCAAAGACACTTGAACCTATTAGAAGGTGTTGCAATGAGGAGGAAGTAATCCAGAACCAAAAAGGACTAATATTTTCTCAAGCTTATGAAAGATTGTATAGGAAATTTTACTACTCAAGGCTAATTGGTGAAAATTGCTTTGAGCTGGTTGTTCTACAGATTTTCGCTGAAAACTAACATTTTCATTTCACTATTCAAAGGGTTGCATCTGCAGATAAATTATTTATGTTGGTATTGCAAATTAAAGCCCAGATTCAGCAAAGTACTTAAACACATGCTTAAGTTTTATAGACTTCAGTGGGATTTAAGCATGCACTTAAGTGATTGCTGAGTAGGAGTGGACTGAAGCACATGCTTAACTGCTCTACTGAATCTGGGCCTAAAATTCCAATATTAATGCTGAGTACTAAAAATCAGTCCTAGACTTTAAACTATAGTTCAGTCAGTATTCTTTAACTGAGGTTCTGACATAAATAGTGGTTGTGTAATGGGGCATCTTTGTGTTCCATTTGTTTTTTTCTGCTCAGTGACTGCCATAGCAAATTTGGGGGCAAATTTTGCTCATCATCTTCTTGCAAGTAATTCAACTGAAAAACACCAGGAATAGTCACATGATAAGAATAGACTCTTAGGCGCTGAACTGGGACTGTGGAGATCTGTATTCCATAGGCTGCTTCCTATTTGACTCCTGGCAAGTTGCTTAATTACACTGTCCTTCACCTCCCCATCTATAAATGAGGATATGAGAACCTCCTTTGTCTGCCAACCTTATTTAGATAATTGTCTTTGTGGAGCAGGGACTGTCTTTCATTGTATATCTGCATAGTGTCTAGCACAGGGGTAGGCAACCTATGGCATGCGTGCCAAAGGCAGCACGTGAGCTGATTTTCAGTGGCACTCACACTGCCCGGGTCCTGGCCACCGGTCTGGGGGGCTCTGCATTTTAATTTCATTTTAAATGAAGCGTCTTAAACCTTATTTACTTTACATACAACAATAGTTTAGTTACATATTATAGATTTATAGAAAGAGACCTTCTAACAATGTTAAAATGTATGACTGACACGCAAAACCTTAGAGTGAATAAATAAAGACTCGTCTCAGCACTTCTGAAAGGTTGCCAACCCCTGGTCTAGCACATTGGGGTACCTATCTCAGCTGGAGCTTCTAGGCATTATTATGATACACATACTTAATAACAATGAGGGTGAATAAAATTAGTCTTTACTCAAGCTGAAACCTGATTTTTCTAAATGCAATCACAGCAAGTCAACTCAGATATTTGAAACATTTCCTTTTCTTTTAAGTTCTGCCCATCACCACCAAATTCATATTCTTCACTCAGAACTCATCCACTACTACAGGTATTCTAGACCCAAATAAGACTTTATTCTCTTCAATGGTATTGATTCTGCAGGGCTAACAATACTGAAAACTAGTGTTTTGTTAATAAACTAAGGAAATATGACTTGGATGACATGTGAGGCCAAATTTAATCCTTCTGTAGCTCTGTTGTCCTTATGGGATGGAGGTAAGAGTTCATTATAACAGAGGCAATTTTCTGACTATTCTCCCACATTAAATATTATTTGTTTTCATTCAGTGATTTAGGTAAAATTTGTAATTATCTAAGATACGACCACCATTCTACTTGCCATCAAGAGTCTGTGCCAGCCCCCATTGAAGCCAATTGGAGTTTTGCTTCTGACTTCAGTGGTAGAAGAATCTGGCCCATAGGTGCCTTCCAAAAATTGGTTGCCTTTGGTTTCACAGAAAGGTCATTGTGTTTTTGAATGCACTCTAGGGATGATGTTGACATTTTCCAGCTGTCTTGCTACATTATCCCCATGAATGTGGGAGGTAGATTTGTATTCTGGTTTTCAACTGCACTATTCTTCAAAAACAAATCACATCCCTAGTGAGGTTTGGTAACTTTCATCCTTTAAGCGGATCCAAACTATACTTTCATTTTTTAGAGGATTTCTTTTGGGAGGGTAGGGCTTGAAATTATATAAAAGAAAGAACTGTGTTTAAGTCTGAGTGCAGATTCCTTTACCTCTACATGTGCTTTTCCCCTTCCCAAGTTCATTGTAAGATGCTCTGCAGAGCGCAGGAGGAGAAGTTTATCACATGCTGTACATTATTCTGTGGCTAATGCCGGCTATAATTTCTTGCGCTCCGCTCACTAATCTCTTCCTCTCATGCATTATTTCCTGGTACAGCATTAGCAAACCACATGCTGATCCACTGGTCCTTCATGGATTTGGAAAATAATCCGTGAGCCCACAATGATGTAAAACATTAAATATTGTTTTAAGTATTGGAGGCGCCATCCTGCCTGCACGGTACTTAAGGTGGGCAGTGCGCCAGCATGTCTGCTGGCATACAGCTGAGAATCAGAGCATGCCCACTCGCAGCGAACAAAGCAAAGCCCAGGACAATAAGGCAAGCATGATGACAGACAGAAAGGGGCTGGTATGTTCATGTGCCGTTTGACCATTATATCAGCTTTGGAAATTATACTGTCTAGAGGGCTAAGAGTTTCTTTCTACACTCCTGCCTTACTGCCTGCACCTGCACATCTAAGGGGAGGCAAGAATGAAAGAACACTTTATTGCTCTTCCAAGGGCTCTTCAAAGTTATTTATCACATACCATTTTTGTACTAACTTTTTAATACTTTGCAGTTGCAAAGTGAAAAAGGAACAGAACCAAGAAAAGACACATACAACCTGGTGTTATTTGACAGGGCCATGAGGCAAAAAGCAAAGAGGTTTCAGCTCTGTGTGTGTGTGTGAGTTTAAAATGCCTTCTTACTGAATGGCTGCTGACTTTGATACAACAGAAGTGGCCAATAGAAACCAGAGGTGGTTTGATCACAGGACTGGGAGCTGGGAATTCCTGAATTCTAACCTTGCAACCTCGGTGACCTAGGGCAAGTCACTCAGGCCCAGATTGTGCTTTTACACCCAGCCCTGAGCAAGAGGTGGTGAGTAAGCTGCACCATCCTAGACCAGCCCCTGGGGACACTGTAAATCAGAGCCACTCCCATGAGTCACAACTTCTCCCTGTGCCCTGGAGGAAAAGTAAGTTACTTCATCTGTTCATCCCCATTGTGTACCTAGGCAGCTATTCTGTCTGGCAAACAGAGGCAGAGACAACACCCCTCCCCACCCACTTGCTTACAGAAAGGACTATTGGGAAAGTAGTCCTGACTCTCTCCACTATGGTAAGAGTCACAGTTTGAGTAGATGGGCCAACTAGGGACCTAAGGGAGGAGGGGATACGCCCTCTTCTGCATCCATGCTACAGAGTCAGGATTGTGACAATCTAGACCCTAGTCTCTCCACATGTAGGATGCAAGCTAGCAATTCTTAACTACCTCTCACGGGTGCTGTGATGATGAGCCTGAAAAGAGGCTTTGAAAATGATGTGTAGTGAGTGTTATTTCTTGAGGTGGGGCTGGGTACTATAGGTGTTTGCAGGATCAGACTGAGAATTTTTGAGCTCAAGGGATAATTGAGCTTCCTTGGCCCCGCTACTCCATCTGTTCATGTTCCTTGCTCTCTCCCTTATGTCCTTTTCCCTGCACACGGCATAAACCATATTTAAAGGACGTGTTGCACCCTTCTGGCAGCATTCTGTCAACTCAACCTCCTTCAAAGTCATCCTGATTGGTGAGACCACTGGTGGTGCTCCTTGGATGCCGACTGGCCAATGCTGCTGTTTGCCTCTTCTCTCTGGTGTACGTATTCTATATTCAGAGCATATACAGACAGCGGTGAGAATCAGCAGCTCAGCTCGGAAGCATCTCAAAATCTAGGCTTGAGAAATAGGAGCTCAAGGAGGCACTGTGGAGTATTTCCTGGGAAGCTAAAAGTGTTTCAGATTATAGTCATTTGTAAAGGGTAGCTCATCCAATCAGGGAATAGAAACAAAACCATGTAACTGACATTACCAGTCACTTAGCTCAAATACCAAATTGTGAATATTGATATTCAAAGGAGTACTTCCCGGGAACAGTTCTCAAGTAACCCACATCAAACAAAAATAGGTAAAATTACAATCTCTCTTTGCAGGAAAGGTCAGGAAAAGAGCTATATTCACAAAACTGTTTGTTGTGAATTTTGTCCACTTCTACTAAGTACTATAATTAACACAACAAAAGTCATCTACACCTATGTAGAGTTGATATCTTTGTGATAAACTGCAGAGATATAAGATGGATCATCTCACCTGCCCTAGACCACTGATTCATCTGTACCAGGATTCATTTCAACAGCTTCAAACAGCTATCATTGTTTAAAAATCCACCAATCATAAAAGTGTTTTCCCTTCCTCCTTCCCTTAAAATAGCCTGGCTCAGGGCCCTGGATGGACAAGATTCAGTGCTGGGCCAGTGACAGATTTTCAGGATATAAAGTAGTGTTGCAGTTTAAGGTGCAATATGTCAAGATCCACCTGGGCTAGAAACAGGATTTTAATCCCTTTGGGAATGGGAGATTTTTCAGTTTCCTAATGGGACTCAGCACCTGCTTCTAGCCCTGCAAGAGCTCTAGAGTAAGGAACATAAAAGTTATTACTAGTAATTGAGCCCCATTAAAGGCATATGCTCTTATTTCAGTTATGCCAACACTTAAGTGAATGTCACATCCCATGCCCTTGGGAAGTTATTTTGCCTTAACATGGCTGAGGTAACCCTTAAGGTTTTCTGTTGGAGTGCAAGTTTGATGAAGTTGGGCTATGTATTGCTCTTTTGCCAGAAGCTGGGAATGGGCGACAGGGGATGGATCACTTAATGATTCCCTGTTCTGTTCATTCTCTCTGGGGCACCTGGCATTGGTCACTGTCGGTAGACAGCACACTGGGCTAGATGGACCTTTGGTCTGACCCAGTAGGGCCGTTCTTATGTTGGCATCTGTTGGAGCTGGATGTGAGCCTGGTGTGGAGGGCATTATCAATAGCACTGTAGGCAATGTGAAGGAGAGAGAAATGCTGGTGTCTTTCCCTTTAACTTCCTATTTCCATACTGATGTAAGCTTAACTGTCACTAAATATAGGTTTTTGCCTGTTAATATTCATTATACGTGTCAACTCACCAGCATTTTGCAAGTAGCATGTGCAAATCAGTTGTCTCCTCCCTTCACACCTTGCTTGATCACTGCTGTTCAACCTGATTGGCTCAGCTTGCAGGTGAACAGGTTCAGGACCCCCTTTTAGCTTGATTGCTAAAAAAGGTAACACAGGTATGTGTCTGGTGGATGTATAACCCACTGGTCCTTGTGTGTTGTGTGTCCCCTTTTGCACCTGATCTATAGGGGATGTCAGTCTGTTACAGCTCCCAAATACAGGCTGGCAATTTAGCTTCAGCTGTGGAGATTTGTGCTTCTAGTTTTGGAGTTCCCTAGTGTTTTGTCCACAATGGCAGCTTTCATGTCTGTAGCTATCTAAAGGTAAGGGAGATAGTTATGATTCCATTTTCTGTGTATGTTACCTTTTAAATGTAAAGTATCAGTTTTGTCATCTCTGGGCTGTGAGTCATCTCAAGACAGATATTCTTGGGGAGTAAGAGACTCACATTATACCATTCCTTCTGGAGAGCTTGTACCTTTTTCTGGGCCCATTGTTTTTTCCAGACTGACAATACATTTTTGCCTTTGTTGTACTGGAAAACATGACAATGTGTATAACTTGAAATGATGTGGGAAAAATGTGAAGAAGGGTGAGATGATGAAATTCCACAGGGTCAATGTGCTGTATAATGTTAAATGAACCAGGGAAATTCTCATCAATAAATATCATTTTAATGTGGTTTAATTTTTTTCCATTGTTCATTGTAATAGGAAAGTACAGATTTCCCACATAACAACAGGAAACTTAGTTCCACCAACAGCAAGCAACCTTGAACTGGAGTGTGCTGGATTACTCACAGCAGAAACATGGCTGTTATGTGCTCATTTTTCTGTGTCCTGCCAAGGTCCGTTTGTGGGGGTGAGATGAAAATTTGTGTGTCAAACTATGAAAAAGATCTAGGGTGTACACAGTCTTATGGAATGTCTAGAGGTTTTATGGATTCCCTCTTCTCTGCTTTCAGTTCCCTGACTCCTCTATTAGGCAGTGAAAACAAGAGGCACGAATTAGTGGTTGTTTATGAACTGTGTCATTCTTGCAAGATTTACTCATTCTTTTTATAGGACTAGGTTTGTATGTGTGTGTGAGAGAGCAAGAGAGAGAGAGATTTTTTCCCCTTCACACAGAGAGAAAATCAATTTTTTACTGTTTTCCATTTTAAATTGATTTTGTTGTTTTTCCCCTTGTTTCTATTTTATTTGCTTTTCATCTGCCTCCAAAAGTGGCATTCTTACAGTGATGACATCAGCTCTGCTGGCAACTAGGATGTTAGGGAACAGAACCTATAGGTCTAATCCAATGCCCAATAGAGTCAATGTGAGTCTTTTAATGGGTGTTGGATAAAACCCACAGTGGATGTCAGGGGGCATGGAATAGGGTTAGTATCAGTTCTCATTAATATTTTCCTAGCTAGCATTGGCCTAAGTTTGGATCCATGAAGTCAATGGGAATTTTGCTGTTGACTTCATTGTATGCAGGTGTAAACTACATGTTTTTGTATACAGCATTTTATATTTAAGACCAAAGAGTGGCAGAGCACCAATCAGGGAGGAGAAAGGGATTTGTTTTAGTTAGGTGTGCAGAGCAGACCAGGGAGCCCGCTACAAGTGACCAGGAAAAAACCAACAAGAGGATATTGGTAATTACTGAGCAAAAAAGCAATAGCTGATTAAGTCAGTGTAGAAGCCATCGTTAATGGCAGGCAAATGTACATGTCTTGATATATTCTCAGCTCAGGGGCTGAGCCAATCGGAGTGGAGAGAAGTGTGATATAAGATCTGATGAGCATTCTCATTGGGCTCAGCTGGGTGATGGAAGATAGAAGGCCAGGAAATGTGGCTTCTGTCAGGATTAGCTCTCAAAACCTGCTTGGCAACAGGTGACTCTTATTCCCATCTTTACCTACTAGGAAAGCTCTTATTAAAACTAATGTCTAGGCCGTGCTGGAGTGCCATGTGGACCTAGAGAGTGCACTGGAAGGGAGGCTTCCAAGAGACTTATCAGAACAGAGAAACTAAAGAAAGTGAGTCTTCTGCATTTATGTAGGAGGCACGGCTACGGACTATAAAAGCATGCAGTTTCATTCCTGTTTCTGAAGATTCAGGTGATACACTCTATCTTTTAGGCCACACTACAGACTAAGAACAGTCTCTGGGGAAGATCTGTAGGAAACAAGGATGTGTACAGACATATGGATTAAGACAAAGAGTATAAGTGTTCTCCTGATGCACTACAGTGATGATGCAGATGTTCAGATCAAGCTAATGTTTCATGAATATCCTTAGCATAAGTGGCAGAGAGTGAAAGTTTGTATAAGAAGGATTATGCCGATCACCCTACCATCTCTAGCCAACAGATTTCAAGTGATGTTTAAAATGCTTTGCTTGCTGCTTGTATTAAATGTGAATATTTATATACTAAATAATTATGTGTTGTTTCTCTTGGACAGTTATTGGGAGCTATTAATAAGATCCAAGTTCAGGGTGTCAATACACCGGCCTGGGGTTTGACTCCCTCTTTAATGCTTTCTGAATAGTGCTGAAATGACAGAAATCTGGCTTTTGCTCCAGCTGAAAGTTCTGCTGAAGGGAAGGAGGTTGGTCAAGTAGACAAGGCACTACACTGGAACTGTGTTCTGTTCCTGACTCTGGTACTAATCTGCTGTGTAACCTTAGGTAAGTCACTCCTGCCCTCTGCGTGTTTTGTAAACTTTCAACTGTTAGCTTGTAAGTATCAACTGTTATCACATAGGGAATGAGAGGTCCTGGAGATCAAATTTAGGCTGCTAGGGAAGAGATTGAAGTCCAAACCTCCATGGTAACGTTCTGTGACATGCTTCCAATTCCATGCACAGAGCCAGTTAGACAGGCAGAACTGCAGGGTCTGAATGAATGGATGAGATAATGGTGTTCAGAGGAGAAATTTAGGGTTATCAGGAACTGGAGAAACTCTTGGGAAAGGAGGAGCCTGTACAGGAAGGATGGGCTCCACCTAAACCAAAACAGAACCAGACTGTTGGCTTGTAAAATTAAAAAGGTTGTAAAGGAGTTTTTAAACTAAGGGCTGGGGGAAAGCCAATAGATGCAAAGGAGCACGTGGTTTGGACACAGAAATCCCTGGAGAATTCTCTGCAGCTTGAGGTCTTCAAACCACAATTTGAGGACTTAAATAACTCAGACATAGGTTAGGGCAGGGGTCGGCAACCGGTGGCTCGCGGCTCGCCAGGGTAAGCACCCTGGTGGGCCAGCCTGGTTTGTTTATCTGCCGCGTTGGCAAGTTCGGCCGATCGCGGCTCCCACTGGCCGCGGTTCGTGGTCCCAGGCCAATGCGGGAGGCAGGAAGCGGCGCGAACCGAGGGATGTTCTGGCCGCGGCTTCCTGCCTCCCGCATTGGCCTGGGACCACGAACCGCAGCCAGTGGGAGCCGTGATCGGCCCAACTTGCCGACGCGGCAGATAAACAAACCGGGCCGGCCCGCCAGGGTGCTTACCCTGGCGAGCCATGAGCCACCGGTTGCCGACCCCTGGGTTAGGGGTTTGTTATAGAAGTGGATGGGTGAGATTCTGTGGCCTGCATTGTTCAGGAGGTCAGACTAGATGATCATAATGGTCCCTTCTGACCTTAAAGTCTATGAGTCTATAAAAGGGGATATTCTATATTCTAGTGAAAAGGAGAGAATAGACGTTGATAACCTATAGGTAGGAAATCAAGAGAAACAGTCAAATGAAAAAGAGTCTCATTCAATTTCATCACGCAAAGGCAAGCAACTGAATATTGACAAATTTTATAACTGCTTGTATACAAATGCAAGAAGTCTAAATACTAAGACAGGTGAACTTGAGTGCCTGAAATTAAATAATGATATTAATACAAGTAGGCATCACAGAAATTTGGTGGAATGATTATAATCAATAGGATACGATAATACTAGGGTACAAGATATATAGGAATGACAGAATAGGTCACACTGGTGGTGGAGTGGCACTGTATGAAAGAGAAAGCATAGAGTCAAATATAGTAAAAATCTTAAGATGAATCAAACAGTATCATAGAATCTCTATGAATAGAAATTCCATGCTTAAATGATAATAATAAGAGTATAGCAGTAGGAATATACTGTCAACCACCTGACCAGGATGCTGATAGTGATTTTGAAATGCTCAGGGAGATTAGACAGGCTACACAAACAGAAAACCCAATAATAATGGGGGATTTCAGCTATCCCCATATTGACTGTGAACATGTCTCCTTTCTCCTCAGGATGGGATGCAGAGATAAAATTTCTAGACACCATTAATGACTGCTTCTTGGAGCAGTTTGTCCTAAAACCCACAAGGGGACAGACAATTCTTGATTTAGTGGTAAGCGATGCACAGGAACTGTTCCAGGAGGTGATTATAGCTGAACTGTTCAGTAACAGCAACCATAATGTAATTAAATCTAACATCTTTGTAGGGGGGAAATACCAAAGAAACCCATTACAGTAGCATTTAACTTAAAAAAGGGGAACTACATAAATATGAGGAGGCTAGTTAAATGGAAATTAAAAAGGAACAGTCACAAGAGTGAAATGTCTGCAAGCTGCATGGAAACTTTTTAAAAACACCATAACAGAAGCTCAAACTATATGTGTGCCCCAAATAAAAAAATACCCAGAGGATCCAAAAAATGCTACCATGGCTAAACAAACAGGCAGAGACAAAAATACATTTTTTTAAAATTGGAGGTCAAATCCTATAGAAGAATATAGAAAGGAGCATAAACTCTGGCAAGTCAAGTGTAAAAATATAATTAGGCAGACCAAAGAAGAATTTGAAGACCAACTAGCAAAAGATACAAAAACGAGGTTCATTAGAAGCTGGACAAATACCAAACAATTGGTGGGGCTACTGGACGATCAAGGTGCTAAAGGAGCACTCAAGGAAGACAAGGCCAAGGTGGAGAAGCTAAATGAATTCATTCTATTGGATATGGGGGAGATCTCCACACCTGAGCCATTCTTTTAAAGTGACAGATCTGAGGGACAGTCCCAGATTGAGCTGTCAATAGAAGAGGTTTGGGAACAAGCTGATAAATTTACAGTAATAAGTCACCAGGACCAGATGGTATTCACCCAAGACTTCTGAAGGAACTCAAATATGAAATTTCAGAACTACTATTTGTGTTATGTAATCTATTGCTTAAATCAGCCTCTGTATCAGATGACATGTGGATTGTTGATGTAATGCCAATTTTTTAAAATGGCTCTACAGGTAATCCTGGCAACTACAGGCCAGTAAATTTAACTTCAGTACCAGGTAAATTGGTTGAAACTATAGCAAAGAACAGAATTATCAGACACACAGATAAACACAATTTGTTGGGGGAAGCATCAACACAGCTTTTGTAAAGGGAAACCATGCCTTACCAATCTATTAGAATTTTTGAGAGTCAACAAACATGAGGACAAGAGTGATCCAATGGATATAGTGTACTTGGACTTTCAGAAAGCCTTTGACTAGATCCCTCATCAAAATATCTTAAGCAAAGTAGGCAATCTTGGGATAAGAGGGAAGGTCTTCTTATAGATCAGTAACTAGTTAAAAATTAGTAAAGAAAGGGTAGGAATAAATGGTCAGTTCTCACAGTGGAGAGAGGTAAATAGCAGGGTTCCCCAAGGATCTGTGCTGCGACCAGTGCTGTTCAACATATTCATAAATGATCTTGAAAAAGGGGTAAACAAGGAGGTGGTAAAAGTTGCAGACGATACAAAATTCCTCGACATATTTAAGTCCAAAGCTGATGGCAGATGAAGTTCAATGCTGATAATGCACAAAGTAATGCACAATGGAAAACATAATTCCAACTATATATGCAAAATGAAGGAGTATAAATTAGCTGTTGCTACTCAAGAAAGAGATCTTGGAGTTATTGTGAAAATGTGCTCAATGTGCAGCAGCACTCAAAAAGGCTAATTGAATATTAGGAATCATTAGGAAAGGGATAGATAATGAGACAGAAAATATCATAATGCTACTCTGTAAATCCATTGTATGTCCACACCTTGAATACTGTGTGCCGTTCTAGTAGCCCTATCTCAAAAAAAATATAGGGAAAAAAGACAAAGAAAGGCAACAAAAATGATTAGGGGTATGGAACAGTTTTCATCTGAGGAGAAATTAAAAAGACTGGGAGTATTCATTTTAGAAAAGAGATGTCTAAATTGAGATATGATCAAATCATGAGTGAGTGGAGAAAGTGAGTAAGGAAGTGTTATTTACCCCTTCACATAACATAAGAACCAGGTGTTGCCCAATGAAATTAATGCTCAGCAAGTTTAAACCAAACAAAAGGAAGTACTTTCTCACAGAACATACAGTCAACCTGTGGAGGTCATTGCCAAGGGATGTTGTGAAGGCCAAAAGTATAACTGGGTTAAAAAAAGAATTAGATAAGTTCATGGAGGATAGATCGATCAATGGCTATTAGCCAAGATAGTCAGGGATGCAACCCCATGCTCTGGGTGACCCTAAACTGCTAGAAAGTTGGGACTTGACCATGGGGATGGATCACTCAATAAATTGCCTTGTTCTGTTCATTCCCTCTGAAGCATCTGGCACCAGCCACTGTTGGAAGACAGAATATTGGACTAGGTGGACCATTGCTCTGACCCAGTATGACCATTATTATGTTCTTAAGCTCGGTGGGGCCTGGACTGTCTCTTATCATGTGTTTGTACAATGACAAACACAATGGGGACCCAGTCACAGTAGCATTATGAGGGGTCACCTAAAATACAAATAAATAATAATGAAAGGAAGAGGAGTGTCATAGTAGTTGCACGTGACTTGCCTCAATATACTTTTACATAGGCTCAGATTCTTCGGGGCTGGCTGAAATGAGTGTTTCAAGAGAGAAAAACATAAAACTTCATGAACTCCTTTTAGTATGTAACTGTGAGCCCTAGTGATCTAAAATATGGCTGGAGTACATCTGTCTGGTGAATAGATACACAATAAATATATCTACCTGACATCTCAACAGAAGTCCTTTCTGAATTAACTGCCACTAGTCTGGGTCACACAGGCATTGGCCAAAATGAAAGACAGAAGAATAAAGATAGCCCAGAAGCATGGACTGATTTTTAACATCAGAAAAGTTCCCCATAATCTCTGTTCCATGATTCAGAATTTTGTAAGTGCAGTAAATTGATGAGAACACACCAGATTTCTGCAGATGGAAGAGGAAAGAACAGAGCATATACAATGTGTGCATTTACACAGTTTGGAGCTAAGAGGATTCAGCCAAAGGTTAATCATAACCCACCCTAAACTGTTGTGCTGTGTGGTGTTAAACAGCTGTTGTGTTCTACCCCAGAGTTGGTGGCTGGATTTTTGTGGTGGGTGACATGAGCCCATTTCTCTTACGAACTACAAGCAGGGTGTGATGAGGCGTATTTAGTTAATATTTGTAAAGTATGTTTAAGATCCTTGGATATAAGGTACAATGGCAGTGCCAAATAATAATAATCAATCAGCCATTCTGTCTCCTCACTTCTCATACACTGGGAGAAATGTAAAAAGAAATTAGTAGTACATTCTTGAAACATGAGTCAGTCTGTGCTGAGATGTCCAAGAAGAAAAGCTGTAAAAAAAAAAAAAGAGTAGATGTGGGGGAACAATGGACTCCTCCAAGAGGGGATGAATCTTTGGCCACCTGTCATATCCTATGGCAAGCCAGCCTGTTGTCCCTTTACCAACAAGCATCCACAAGAGTCTGGCTATACATAGGAAAAGAAGACAAAGCTTTGAGCACTAGCCTTAACTTGCAAAGACCCAGCTCAATGTACTCTTCACCTACACCCATTGAGAAAGAGTGAGGTAAGCAAGGGGGGATGTGAAGACAAGAGACCTATAACATTGGTGCTCTGCAAGGACTGCGAACTATAGCAGAAGACTAGAATCATGCTGGCCTAGAAGAGCTAGCTACTCAAGGGAAGGACGAGCAACCATAAAGCATTTTGAGTAAGCTATCAGTGAGTGAAAACAGGAAGCTTTGGGTGAAAGCTGACCTGAAACCTTAACTATAAACATTCCAAGCAGCATCCTGAGACATGTAGATATCTAATATACATACAGCATGACTGTGCTTACATAGCTTCATCACATGTATAGCATGAGGCTTCTCCTCTAATCACTGTCTCCCAGCAATGCAGGAAGGAAGCTGTGTACACTGTGAAGAATTTACTTTATTTTACTAGGGCTATGCATGTGACACTGTTTCTAATGATGTGCAAGGAACTCTTCATCCCTCCACCCACCCCTGTTTGCATGTAGTCTTTGGTTTCAATGATTCATCAGCCTGTTTTCTCATGGGCCTTTATTGGCTTGTCCACTCCATTATTTTATCTTCAGCTCTTACCCTTAATTCCTCCTAGGATGCAATGGGAAGGCATAGAGAATGACAGTCCAACAGAGATCCATACTGGAATATGCCAGTGAATGACAAGAATCATGGAAGGTGTGAAATATTGTTTTGTTTTTTACCCTGGGTAGTGGTGTAAGCCAAAGAGAATCCACACATCTGTAAAATGGCAGAAATTGTAAGGGATACTAAAACAATCCTCCAGGAGTAAAGTCCATCTGGTCTAACATTCCAAACTTTGTCAGGGTAGCAATTTTAAGTGGCATTTACATAAAGATTTGAGAATGATATGGCATATATTCTATACTTGCCTGCCCAACATGCTGAAAGATCATCAAGACCCATCTCTGAAATACCTACCCACCATGGCCCTGAGGATGAGCTTGCTGGCAGGCCCAGAAAACTTGGGATAGCTTTGGGTCCTTCTTGGAATCATCGCTTGATATGCTAGGGACTGCATCCTAAAAATATTTAAAGCTTTTCTTACATATATGGATTTCTTGGAAGTTCAGAGCCTAACAATTATGAGAGTGTCTCTTTAACTCATTAGAAACGATCACAAAATTTCTGAAGATGAAAACTTAAGAAAAATCTCTTGGCTTGTAGAAAATGAACATTGATGTTAGCTTTATTGTATGTGTACCATCTACACCCCTTTTCAGAGTGATTGGATCTATAGTTGTGGGTTTTTAAAAAAAAATGCATGTTTTTGGAATTATTCACTTCCCCAAAAGTTTCATTTAAAAGTAATTTATTTTAAATATTTTTTAAAAAGTATTGCTCCAGTGTAGATCATTGGGGTGTTACAGCACATTTGGAAGACTTTATTATCTATAAAAGTTCCTCATGGTTCATAATAGCTGCTCTTTGCATTAAACTATGGTCAACAGACCTGAAGATGAGAATCAAATGGTCAATGTGATCATAATCTTACCTTTGACTCTCAGCCAACACTCCTTGTGTGAACTTAGTTCTAATGCTCAAATCTGCTTCTTCCTAAGAGTCTATTTTTCCATGTTCAATCCCATCTGTCATGCAACTTTCACACTCTGCTTCCAACTACTTCCAACAATAAAATCATTTTCCACTGGATTAAGACTGTTGTGACAGCTTGGAAGCCTCCTGCTGGTTGGTGGGAAACCAAAACACTTAAAAAACCCAGGAAGGTGGACTCTGAAGAGAACATAGAGAGAAATTATGTTTCAAACAGATGTACAGACAAACAGCCACACCGTCTTGTGGTGTGGACTGTTTTCCTGCCCCAGGGTTTAACCTAGGGAAGAGAATCAAAATGTGCAAGTTTAGCGTGCAAAAGCAGAAGGAGATCCTCCGTTTGTGTATGAAGGGTTCAATCCTGCATCCACTGATGTCAGTCTCAGAGCTCCCATTGACTTCTGTGGTGTAGGATCAGATCCCAAGATGATAGACTATTTTGCAGAAGTCACTGCTACTAATGATTGGTGGGTATTTTCTGTGTCCTATCATTCTGGCCCATTCCTGTCCTGTTATTGCTGCTGATCTCTTCACTGGCTTGCACTTGCATTTCTAGCATCCAACAGCTCAAAACCCACAGTAATTAGAGTCTGCTGATGCTGTGTCAGTGGAGGCTCATTACATCTATAACTGATTAGGCAGAACTGACAGACGAAAGTGTTCGCTGAGCTCTGTTGCTGATCCAGAAACAGAGAAGGCAAGGCCTGAACACAGGGACGCCTTTTTGGAGCTGAGAGGTACCACCGGGTGCTGTAGCCAAGCCCCTGCCTCGTGCTCAGTGAAATGATAGGTCACCATTCTGCTTCCTGCATGGGGGTGGCAGTTAGATCAGAGACTCCCTGCATCTTCAAACTCTCTGTGAGTCTGATCCATGACCTATGTGACCTAATGGAGGTCTTTCCGTCGACTTATATGGGTTTAGGCTCAGGACCCTAATGTGCCCATTCAAAATGAAGTAGAATTTAGTCCATAGTGTGGGTAGGGCTTAAGAGCATCATGTTCACAATATTATATCCTCCATGCATGCAGGAAACAGAGCTAGCCTAGTCCTGCTCTCATTGGAGTCAGTAGCAGGCCCTATGTGGTAAGATACGTTTTTTCCAAAAGAGTTCCGCACTATGAAAAAACTGCTTCTTTGAGAACTTCCAGTGTGGACTATGGTTAATGCTTTGCCTTGAATAAAAAGAAGTATCATTGCAAAATTCTCTTTACGTCAAAATCTAGCTAGGCCTGCTAACAATGGATGCTTAAACATTATGCAGTCTCACTAGCATTTTTGTATGAAACTCGGTGCTAACAAAAGCACTCAGCCTAGTGCTAATTAGCCTGGCAAATAGTTGTTTCAAGACAATAAAAGCAATGAAGAGCTCAACTGTCTATCTCTATAGCTGTCACAGTACAGTGCTGGTAAGGTGGAGACTGGCTCTTCTTCAGCATTTCTCCTGTGAGTCTTATACTTAATGACAAGCTGGTCTGAGAAAGCCCTTAAGGTCTCACCATTGCCAACAACATTCTTCTTGTCTCATTTCATCTTTGACATGTATTCAGGGTTCATTCTGGAATGTTGCATACCTGGATTGGTTCTCCACCCGACTATAAGAAGGCAGTGTTAGGGATTCACCACGTTGGAAAGAGATTTAGCAAATATTTAGAATCAAATTTAGTCTGTGAAAAGGGTAAAAAAAAAAACAGGGCCCAACTACAGACAAAACATGCACAAGTGTATTCTGGAGCTATCAGACACTTGCCCTTCTTTGCAGGCTCAGTATAAGGTTTATTTTTGAAGTGTGCAGCCAGACAAGCTGCAAAGTAGGCCAAAACAGTGCATGGCTGCTCACACAGATTTTAGGCATACACATAGCAGTGAAATTCTCAAAAGAGGCTTCTGTGTATCATTCATGCCATCACTGATTAGAGCAGTGGTTCATCTACTCCAGTAGCTCTTCACTGACCAGAACCAGATGCTTCAGAGGCAAGTGCAAGAAACCCTGCAGTTGGCGGATATGGGATAATCTGCCCTTAGTGAATTTACCTGCTAACCCCCCAAAAAGCTTAGATTATGCTCTGAAGCATGATGGGTTTATATCCCTTCCACATTTTTAAAAGTATTTATTATTGTAATTCCTGGATATTAGCCATATAAATGTCTAATGTCTTGGTCTCAATGAGATCTTGTGGCAACGAGTTCCACTGGTTTGAATGTATCATCCTCAATCCATGAGCCCCAAGAATAGAATGATTTCCCAGTTTATTTGATGTTCAAGACAAGGTTAAACATATATGCAGCAAGGCTGTGGAGACACAACATTGTCTGGTGGCAAAGTTGGGTAATTAAGACTCAGGGTTAGAGGTATGTGAGACCTACAGAAGTAGTTTGTGACGGTTGCCCAACCTGAACCTTACAGATTTAGTTTGCAAAGGCTGAAAACTAATCCACCTCTGCATGGTCTCTTTGAGGTAGAGGGAATGACAGTTGGGGAGAAGGGAGATTTAACTGCCATTCATCAGGTGCAGCTGCAAACCTCAGGCCATGAACATGAACCACTGAACATGGACTGACATTGTTGACTCTTCAAACCTCATACCCAAGGTCATGTTTGAATGGATTCAGTATGAACACTTTGCACAGTTCTAGTCATGACTCATGGCTGTCACAAACTTGCTTTGCACCATTGGGCAAATCATGTATATTCTCTGGTTGAAATCCAGACCCCATTGAAGTCAATGGGAGTTTCACCATTGACTTCAAAAGGGCCAGGATTTCACTGTCTGTGCCTCAGTTTAACTGACTGTAAAGTGGGCATAACAACATCTACTCCCACTGGTATGATCATACTTAGTGATTATATTTGTAAAATGCATAGAAATCTTCTGAAGAAAGGCACAATATAACTGCAAAGTATTTTTAACACTACTGAATAATGTTCTTCCTGCTTTATGCGTGGACTTGTCGTGCATTATCCAGTTGGATATTTCCAACTCTATTATTTGGTAGAGAAGATGTTGGCTAAATCTTCTGGACTGCTTTGAAAATATCAGCTAATGTTTGCTGGTGTAAGTTGTTTTCCAAGAACAAAAAAAACTGAATCAGTTAAAAGTCTCTGCTAATGAGCAGCAAGATAGATGCCATTATATAAAATACAGGGATACTAAGCCTTTTTATAAAACACACACTTATACACACGCACACAGTGTGTGTAGAATATGTATATTCTAGGGTATGAACCAATTAAAGGAGCTGAAGCTAACATACTCACCAAATGAAACATTCATAGTCACTGGAGAATTTTCAGTATGATTTGGTCAGAAGAACAGCCATACTGGGTCAGACCAAATGTCTATCTAGCCGAGTACTTGTTTTCCGACAGTGGTCAATGCCAAGTGCCCCAGAGGAAGTGAACAGAACAGGTAATCATCAAGTGATCCAGGTGTGAATTTATTTGCATGGATTTCTTATTAGTGACATGTAGCTTTTCTCTTAGTAAGGGTGACACAGCCATCAATCAGGTAATTTCTATGTACCTGCAGTTACTGTGCAGTTCTTAAGTAATACTTTGAGATACTTCATGGTGGCAGTGCAAATAAAACAATGGGTATGTCCCCAAGCTCAACATTCACTGACGTTACTTAAAAGTATTGGATCTTGGCAATGGAATTTGTGGGAAATTTGAATGATTCTATAGGATTTGAGATAATTCTATAGCGTTGTGACAGAACTATGAATAATTTGCAAACTCTGTCACCTTAATTTCATGTGAAACCATTGCTCCCTTAAAGAAAACATGAATTCAAACCATAATTATAATTATCTATATGAAATTACGAAAAGCAAACATACACCCAACTGCCTAGTTAATTTATACTGGAAGTAATTGGACACACCCAATAGGAAGCGTAATGGAATTTTACCATGAATTGCAATGTTCTCTTCAAGTCAATAGTCTTTTCCATTAGATAATCCTCATAATAGAGTCGCTCAGGGGGGCAGGGGTTGGGAATTGGATTACTTAAAGTTTAAGAAAGTCATGAAATAAACCTTAGTAGCTTCTGTGTTTGCTTGTTCTTTACTGTTATTTACAACATGTTGAATGGCCTCTCACTAGCCTCTCACATGACTTGTCATTTACAGAATATACAGCAGGATCTCATTGGAATTATTAACTATTTATTACTTGTATAGGAATGGCTTCTAGAGGCCCCAGACAATTATTAGCGCCCCAATTGTGCCATGTGCTGTACACACATAATGAAAAGACTGTCCCTCCTCCAGAGAGCTTATCCATCTGGAATTTAAAAAAAAAAGAATAATTCAGGTGGGGGTACCTAGTTTTCCATCTTGTACAAAACAAACATGCCTCTGATTGAATAACAGACAATGGTGTATGCATGGACCTCCTCAGGCACTGTAATGGAGATATGGCCCTACCACTACCTTTTATTCTAATGGCAAGTCACTACGTTATTCAACCATAAAGACAACCACTGCCATCTACTGGATAGAATCACAAGTGCTCATCTGTACCTGCCTTTCAGGTCCTAATCCAGCAAATTGCTCTGCTATGCATTTACAGAGGGATCTGTCTGCATGGGGCAGGGTTCAGAATTGGGGCCATCTTTCTAACAGCTAGTGGAGGTTCTCCTCTAGTGGAAGTAGAAGGTGCTTGTACTCTTAGAAGTTCCAAGCAGCCAGGATATTCAGCACAGTGACAACCATGAATTCTATAGATAGCCGGCTGGGTTACAATACTTTGCATTACTCTAGGACTTTCCATTCAAGGATCTCAAAGTGCTTTACAAAGTTTAATTAATTAAGTCCCAGAGTGCCCCATGAGGTACAGCAGGGAAGTATTATCTCCATTTTACACATGGGAAAACTCAATCACAAAGTTATTGTGTTCGCGGCTGAGTCTATATGGGACTAAGACCCTACATCAGTCCACCTCACCTACATGGCTGCATTTGACCTGACTTAATCACAGCACTGAGTACAAGGGAAAAGCAAGGGCAGCACAGCTGGTGTTGGCTCCTGTGAACAAGCCGGTGGAACCACAGCTCTGCACCCGGAACATGTTACATGCCAATCAGGGGAGCTGGGTGGACACAGATGAAGAGTATTGGCTGGGCCCTGTAGTAATAGATCACTTCCCCACCCCCTGCCCCCAATCCAAGAGTGCACTGAAGCAATTGCATCTCAGAGGGCTGCCTTGTGGCACAATCTCTCCCAGGGCACCCTTGCAGCTTACACACTGCTCCTTACTCAGGCTTGTGCCTCAAGGCACAATCATTTGCAAATTTGACACCATCAGCTCAGGATTAAACACAAACTGTGAATGGCTATCCAACTACAAAAGCAGTTTCTCCTCCCTTGGTTTTCACACCTCAACTGCTAGAAAAGGGCCTCATCCTCCCTGATTGAACTGACCTCATTATCTCCAGACTGATTCTGGCCTGCATATTTATACCTGCCTCTGGAAATTTCCACCACATGCGTCTGATGAAGTGGGTATTCACCCACGAAAGCTTATGCTCCAATACGTCTGTTAGTCTATAAGATGCCACAGGACTCTTCGTTGCTTTTTACAGTTCCAACTCGGTCACTCAAGATGTTTGTGCATTTCTAGGACCAGAGCCTAGATCTTCTGACTCCCATGCTTTAAACATAACTAACTGTCTACTTACAAGGCATTCGAAATGATGAGTTATATCTTAAAAGGAAATACCTTAAAATCAGTTCCTCCCTCACTGATCTTACCGAGATGTGAGTTCAGAATCCTGTGTTTCCCTTCTAAAGGCTGCTAGTATGTCCCTGGCAAGGCATAAGTTTAGGATCTTCCCTCATAAGTGCTGACAGCTGAAAGAAGCTCATGCAGCATGGAGAAATAGCTTCATGGGTTTCTGATCTCATTACCCCAACTCCTGCAAAGGAAACAAAGAATGCTAAAATCAGCTCCTGACAGGCAAATATAGGGAGGAACTGAATTCCCTGAAACCTGCTTTAAACATCTACATATGTATTTTCATTAGATACATAAGGGCAACAATCTAATCAGCTGGTGTAAACTGAAGCCAATTTCCATGATCTCAGGATCTGGCCACAGAGGGGCATAGCTTGTAGGTATTCTGGCTGCCTCATTGCTGGGGCTACCTTCAGAAGCAGACCATGCCGAGGGGGAGCATTCCCACCTTCTGTCCCCCTGCTGGAACATGGTTCCTGGCCTACCTGTGTAAGAGCAACCACAGTGAAGCCCAGGCATTATTCCTGATGGAAATATTCGCAGTTGTACTTAATGGGCTTGCAGAAACTTTTCAGTGTTTGTTTTAGCAGGGATTCGGGGTGGAATTCTGTGCCAATAGCTTTCAGATTAGTAGTGTGCAATACATGAGTCCACTTCACAAGCTTTTACTTCACACTAACAGCTGCTGTAGCACTGCAGAAATAAACTTTACAGCTTTGGCACTGTTCAGCACATTATTAATATACCAGCAGCTTGCTGTGTTAGTTTCCCATGAAATGCTGGTTTAAAATACGGTTGGTTCTGGGTTGGATCCCTTTCCATTACATCCCATTCACCTGAAGCTCTCCTTCTCCCACACCCAGTACTTAAACTAAAATCTGCATCTCAAGGAGCTTTCTTTGCAAATGTCTAATGAAATATTAGCTGGCCCCACCAAAGAGAGAAATTGGATCAGATGTGAAAGAATCAAGTTGACGTTCACCAGGTATATTTAGCTGCTGTGTCATCTAACACAATTTTATTGGCGAGAACTAGTGTCTTTCTGCTTCCATAACAAACACCTGTAATGCTGGAAGTAATTTATTGCTTCCAAAGAAACAGCTGTTGAGAGGCTCTTCCCCTTTAGTGAGAAACTACATGGAGAGGGATAGATCTATCCTTAAATATTATTTATTCACTTTGCTAAAAAGGAGCACTGGGCACTGTTGGGCTTGACTGAAAATGTACCAGACCTTATGTTGTATCACAGCAAAGTCTGGCAAATACATATCTTCCTGGGTGAGAAACTACTGCGCAGCAAGTAGCAACAAGATAGATGCTTTATCAAATGGATATTTTAGTCGGTGACTCATTACACCATTCTCAGAACTACAAATTAACATATTGCCTAAGGAGGTTTTAGATTAATGAAACATTTAGCCTTTAAATTTCAGCTCATGCTAGTTGAGCTGCAAGTTCAATTGTACCTTAATACACTGGGGTTCAGGTCCATTTTTAGTATATTTGTTCTGATGAAACAGTTCTTTTAGAAAATCCCGTTCCTACTTACAGTAGTGCTATTTGCTGGGTGCTACATTTGGAGGAGGCTGTATGTCTAGGTTGTGTTCTGAAGTGTAGCTCTTAGATATGAGGAGCCAGAAGGCTCTTGCCTAGGCCAGTTTGCTGATGATTAGAACTGATGCAGAAAAGACCTGAACTCTAGCACTTGACCTGTTTTTTCAGCACAGCAAACTATTTTGTTGAGAAGTTACTTCCTGAAGCTCTGTCTTGATCAGACGCAGGCAATGCTGTTAAGTTGAGGAAAGCAACTGAAAGATCTGGTCAGGTATATATCTGCCCCTTTAATTGAGAGTGCATGTTTGTCATTTGCCTCTAGAATTAACAGTATGGGATACTGGCATCCAGGTGGAGCTGAAGGTGCTGATTTTGACTTAAAGCCCCAAATGGCTTGGATTTCAGACACACCTATCTAGCCACGACATCCTATCTGAGCTGTGATCAGCAGAAGCACTCATGCTATTTCTGTGCTATAATAGTGATGAGGCTGGTGGGAAGATGTTCTCTGTGAGGGCCCCAGGGCTCTGGAATGGCCTCCTGTCCCAGTCCAAAGTAGCCTGATTTTGTCAATCTTTATGGCACGTGACTGGCCTTTGAGGAGATCTAGGGGAGTCTGAGCTACTGTCTGGCAATATTGGGGTGTTAATATATTTATATTAAAGTTGCTGCTTTGTAGAACAGACAAGGCTGGCTGAGTGTGTGTTGATTTTTATTAGTTGTCAGGTCACTCAGAACTTGTGCATGGGCATCTTTGGTTACTAGAAATCAAAATAAGCAAACATAGAGGGAGATGGTAGCAGGGCATTTCCCATGAGGGGCCTTCAATTCTGGAATTTACTCCCTAACTCTTGGTATGAAATAGCCTGAATCTGTTGGCCTTCAGACCATGCTGCAAATCCTATGCATTCACATAGGAGTAGACATTCAAATACCCAGAGAGAAGTTAGGTCCCAAACTCCCATTGAAAGTCAATGAGAACTGAGTGCCTAATTTGCATTTTGTGCCTTTTGAAAATCTCCACCTGTTCCCCACCCCCCCAAACAAACAAACAAGCCTTTTTATATACCCTTCCCTAAGGGCTGATATTTGGGAGTGATTTCATATCTAGTTGGTTATTTTCTTATTTACTGGTTTTGGGGTGTGGGGCAGCTGCTGGCTTTACTTTTATGCCATTGTCCTTTGATTGTGTCAAATGCATCTAGAGCCCATGAGAGATGTTTCTTCAGAATTGGTTAGATATTGAAATAATAAATAAAAACTAAACATTAAACAACAGACTATGAGGGAGGGAACTTTAAGGAAGGCAAATTAGAAGGGGATGTGGAGTGGATCACTTCCAAAACCCATCCTTGTTTTTTCTTTGTGGAATGACAATAAAGAACCATAGATACAAGTTGGGTGAGGTAATATTTTTTACTGGATCAATTTCTGTTGGTAAGAGAGACAAGCTTTCAAGCTTACATAGAGCTCTTCTTCAGGTCTGGGCAACCTGATAGCATGTCACAGCTAAATAAAGGCTGGAACAGATTGTTCAGTAATAAGTAGTTACCACATATTTCAAGGGACTCTTCAAGGTGAAGTGGCCCATTAACATCCCTCCAGTTGGGGGGGGGGGGGGGAAGAGAAAGTGAGAGAGGAAAGTCAGTTGGGGTTGGGGAGTTATAGATTATTGTAATAAGCCATAAATCCAGTGTCTCTATTCCATCCATGAATGTTACTGTCTAGCACAGTTATGAATTTAAAGTCCCAGGTTCATCTTTTGAAAGTTTTGTGCAGGTTTCCTTTGAAGATGAGGACCAATAGGTTAGAGATAGTGATCACCCACAGGTGACAGGGTGTTTCTGTCCTTTATCATTTTCCTGTGCAAGTTCATTTGAGAGTGCAGTGATTGTCAGGTTTCACCCACATATCTATTATTGGAGCATTAGGTGCACTGGATGAGGCACACACATGTCGTAATAGACATTGTTAAGCATTTCTCAGGTAACCAGAGGATTACAAAGTCACATGGAAAACAGCCTAAGGCCCCAGTCCAATGGAAAATGCCTATCTAGACAACCCCTTGGAAACCATAGCTTCTGTGGCCTTGAGTAGGTCTCTGAGGTCCAGAAATCAGTCAACTGGTTCCAATTTGTGCCTCAAAATAGCAGAAGATAAGTGCTTCTTCAAGGGATGCTGGAACTAGGGTTGTCAGCTCTCTGGTTTTTGACCGGAACTCCAGTCAAAAAGGGACCCTGGCGACTCCGGTTAGCACCGCTGACTGGGCCATTAAACATCTGGTCGGCGGTGCACTGGGGCTAAGGCGGGCTCCCTGCCTCCCATGGCTCCGTGTGGCTCCCGGAAGCAACGGCATGTCCCCCCCTCTGGCTCCTAGGCCCAGGGATAGCCAGAGGACTCTTCATGCTGCCCTCGACCCAAGTGCCAGCTCCTCAGCTCCCACTGGCCAGGAACAGTGGCCAATGGAAGCTGCGGGAGCGGCACCTGCAGATGGGGAAGCGCACAGATCCAACTGTCTGTGCCTCCATGTAGGAGCTGGAGGGGGGACATGCCGCTGCTTCCAGGAGCTGCTTGAGGTAAGTGCCTCCTGGAGCCTGCATCCCTAACCCCCTCCTGCACCCCAACCCCCTGCCCCAGCCCTGATCCCCCTCCTGCCCTCCAAACCCCTCGATCCCAGCCCAGAGCACCATCCTGCACCCCAAACTCCTCATACCCAGCCCCACCCCAGACCCTGCACCCCCGGCTGGAGCCCTCCCACACCTCAACCCCCTGTTCCAGCCCTCCTGCACTCCAGAACCCTGAGCCCCAGCCTGGAGCCCCCTCCTGTACCCCAAATCTCTGGTTCCTGGCCCCACACCCCCAGACAGAGCCCTCACCCACCCACACCCCAACATGGAGACCCCTCCCACACCATGAACCCCTCAGCCCCAGCCCAGAACCCCCAGCCCAGAATCTGTACCACCTCCCACACCCCAACCCCCTGCCTATCCAGGAGTCCCCTCCCATACTCCAAACCCCTCGGCTCCACCCCTCAGCCTTCAGCCCTCTCCGGCACCCCAAACCTGTCATCCCCAGCCCCACCCCAGAGCCCGCACCCCCAGCTGGAGACCTCACCCCTCCCACATCCCAGAGCCCCCTCCCGCACCCTGAATGCCTCATTTCTGGTCCCACCCCAGACCTCATACCCCCAGCCAGAGCCCTCACCCCCAGCCGCATCCCAACCCACTGAGCTAGCCTGGTGAAAATGAGTGAGTGAGTGAGGGTGGGGAGAACGAGCGACAGAAAGATGGATGAAGTGAGTGGGGGCGAGGGCTCAGAGAAGAGGCATGGCCTCAGAGGAGGAGGGGTGAGGCAGGGAGCGGGGCAAGGGTGTTCGGTTTAGTGTGAGTAGAAAGTTGGCATCCCTGGCTGGAATTTATTTATCCCACTGAACTCAGTGGGAGCTGAGATGGCTCAACTTTTCTCAAGAGATGCCTGACACGTCATGGCATCAGGCCATAATAAAACTGATAGCTTTGTTCTACAATTAACAACTGCAGGCCAGATTCTGCAGTCAGGCCTGGTCTACACTAGGGAGGGGATCGATCTAAGATATGCAACTTCAGCTATGAGAATAGCATAGCTGAAGTCGACGTATCTTAGATTGACTTAGAATCACTTACTTCGCATCCTTGTGGCGCAGGATCAACAGCCGCCACTCCCCTGTTGACTTTGCTTCTGCCTCTTGCTGAGCTGGAGTCCAGCAGTCAACAGGAGAGCGATCGGGGATCGATTTATTGCATCTACACTACACTATACAGGATAAATCGATCCCCGATAGATCGATCGCTACCCATCGATTCAGTGGGTAGTGTAGACATACCCTCAGTTACATGTGGATAAATCCAGAGTAGCTCATTTTACTTTAATACAGATATTTCAGATTTACTCTGGTGTAACTGAGATCAGACTCTGTCTCCATTTTAAAAGTAGATAGTGTACATTAGTGCAGTATAATACTAGCTCCTGATTTCCTTTAGTGTTTGCTCTTTCACCCCGGGGAATTGTACACCCCCTTATCCCTCCCCAGTCCACTTTATGAACATTTATTTTAGGATTAGAATTGATTTAGGGCCCAGTCTTCACAACAAGCATCCACTGTGGCAAACAGGAGTGTTCTCTCTGTGAGGACTGCAGGATCAGAACTTGAATCCTTTAGCAATGAACTCTACACCTTTTTTGTCAATAATTTACTAATGCTATTTATTATGGGCCTTATTGTCATTGCCTTACAGTTGCTAACTCGTGCCTCCATTCAAGAGTTTGTACTTCAGAATATACTCCTTAGGTATGGGGCTTTCAACAGAGCCTAAGGAGCTGAATTTCAATGGGATTTGGGATCCTAACTCCCTAAGGCTCTGTTGAAAATCTTGGCTTAGTTTTACACCTTGTGCATTTTGCTTGTTCTACCATATTTTTTACATGCTTAACATTTTTTTTTTGGTGGCAAATCTTTCCATACCTTTTTTTGTTCTTAGTGTATTTATTGTTTGATCTAGATGCATATCCAGAGGCTTGGTCTACACTACACTAAAATGTTGCTCCTGCCAATGTAACTCGCCCGCTATGCTGACTTAACTCAACCTCCATGAGAGGCATACCACTTAGGCTGACATAGTTAGGTCAATGCAGTTTCTTACATTGATTGTTGCTGGCTCTCAGAAGCCTTCCCACAAAGCCCCACACTGACTGTTAAATTGGTGCAAGCGCTTGTGGTGAGGACACGCTGACACAGGGAACGTAGTGTAGACATGCAAAAGTGATTTAATTACTGCGGTGACTGTACGTCAACATAACTTAGGTTGCCTTAATTTTGTAGTGTAGACTTGCCCTTCGCTATACAGAAGTTTGCCCACCCATTCACCAATTTCTTTCCTTCTGTTATGTTTGCCCTCATTAATATTATGCAGACAGAGATGATTTTAGTGAAATGGTTTGATTTCAATATTTTCTTAGCAACAAGAAAATATTACCAATATTAACTTAAAAATCATAGAAATTACAGATAAGCCAAATTACAGATATCTCACTTTGACAATTCACTTGCCAGGTGTTGTAAGCGACCGCATCTCTATTCATTTCAGGAAAAAAATCCATAGATTGCAGTATCATTTTATTCGACTATATTATTATATAGACTGCAAAAGGAAAAGGAGAACTTCCCAGTCTGTATTGTCTCAAAGTCTTGAAGAGCCAGAATGTATAAGAAAATCCTAAAAGGTTACAGGAAAATAAAGATGAAGGAAAAATAGAAACTAAAGAAAAGTGTTTTAAAAGAAGAATTTGTCTTTTTAAACACATAAAAAAATACCTTTCTGTTACTGTCTTTTTCCAGAGCAGTATAATGTTCCTTTTATAAATCAAATCAGCATAGTGATAGGCAGATCATTATATATCTTTGGCGTGTGTTTTGTCTGTGTTTGATTTCCACCATGAGGAACAGGTGTAGAGATGCCTTAAGTAGCAAGGCAGCTAATATATGCAGCAAGTTCCTCACAGCCTCTAAATTACAATTTTGCTTCCTGTGCCATGACCTTAGGTCCCTGACCCACAACTGCAGCATATTTTCTGTGACTAACAGCTGTAATTCCCTAATTATCATGCTGTGGTCGCCTGCTGTGCTGTAGGTTTTGTTACCAAGGAAGCAAACCAGGTTTTCCCCCATTTTCCTACCCCTTGCTCTATACATTTCCAACTGCTGTAAATCCACCATTTGATGCAGCCCATAAAGACAATCAATTGTAACTCTTATTCCAAGGCTCCAAACTCTCTAAAACACACTATCAACACAAACATTTGTAGAGAGAGTGGAAAATAGATTACATTAAGATAGTTAATCTTTTTTTTTTAACCGTTAAGCATCTAGTTCAAAATTATCCAGGACTGGAAAGTGAATAATTATATAATGGAGTGAATTTCAAACTTTAGGCCTGAGTGATACTGCAGGCCTGATTGTGATGTAACTCATATGTAGTCTTACTGAACACAGTGTAACTAAGCACACACTATTTCTGAGACATTGGCTGTAGAACCACCTTCCTGGAAAAATAATCGGTACTCTCACATTAGGCAAGCAACAGCACATCTTGCAAGCTGTTAAGTAGGGGCATGTGGGTGGAGTGAGGGTATGAATGTAATTGTTCAGAGGATGATTGACAAGGTAATGGGATGGATGTGTCATTTCTCCTAGTCTTCTCAATTCTTTGAGCTCTATAAGAATGATCACTTTTCCAGATGGAGGTGAGAACAGATCGGCACTAATCTACAGGATTAGACTAATACAGTCAATCTATAAAGTGACAGATAACAGTAACTAATCAGAAACTGTCATGGAAATACTGTGAGCACTGCAGCAAAATGCTTCATAACCTGTCTGTTTTTAAGGAAAATATATCTTTAAATTATAATGCTTAACACTTATGTAACACACACACTTTCAGAGCCATTCACTAAGTAATCTTCACAACAGCCTTGTGAGATAGGCTCCCAGCTAGGCCCTGGTGCATTCAGAATTTGGTTCATAATGTGAATGTGTTTCTGAAGATTCCAGTGTGTCAGTAAATAACATAAAGGGTCTGACACTTACCCGAGGTCCTTGCTCAGGAAAAATTCCCATTGCACTCAGTGGGAGCTTTTAATGACTGTGCAGTTCTTCCAGCTGGCCCAAAGGAATTTGTGTCTCAGTTCTGCCTCCAGCAATTGACACCCATGTTTCTCCACCTCCTTAAAGCAAATATAGAGCTTTAAGTGATGTGATATTGGGAGGCCGGAGAACTATTTTCTACTCGATACTGTGCCATGGACTTGCTGCTTGACCTTGATCAAGTCACTTTAATCAACCTGTGCCTCAGTTTCTCTGGCTGTAAATTGGAGATAATAATGCTTACCCACGTGAGAACTATGGATGGAGAATGCTAAATAAGTGCTAAGTGTTATTATTACACTCAGTGCTATATATGTGCTGAGTATTATTATCATTACATTTAACACATGTGAGATATCTACAATCTGAGTACTATTAATGGTGCAATGGGTACTCACGCTCTTCTGATCTAAGTCAGTGAAGCTCTGATCACACTTTACAGAAGTTCAAATCCTGTTGTCTTTATAGTTAGTGGGGGTTTAGTCATTGCCTTCACTGGGGCCATGATGTGATTCAACACATTTGTGAAGATAAACCCATCATACTGGATGCAGTTACAGTTTCTGTTCTGTTCCTACATTGCCATGGTTTGTTTGAACATAATTTTAGTAGCACTTGTCAAAATCTTTTAAAATTTCAACCAAACTTTTGAAAATTCCTAAAAAACACAACCCTAATTGTTTTGCATTTTTTGTGAAAATTTAGTTTTTGTTTTTCAACTGGCTTTAGTTTCATGTTTTTATGATGATTAATACAAATATAGCATACATAAAAACATAAATATAATAAAGACCTGCACGTCAGTGTTGGATTTTGTAGAAGTCGTACTTGGAAAAAAAATTGGTTTAATCATAAACTGGATAATGCCTCTGATCCATGGTGTCCTGTGATATATTCCAATAATCTAAATCACTCTTTTGGTTTAACAACAGGATATGTGATGGATAGAAGAGATAAAAAAATCAGACCCCAATTCTGCAACTAGAATCATGTGCATGGACTTTTGCTGAGACCAGTTGGGTTATGCCTGGTTGCAGGGGTCTGTCTGCATAGTTCTCTTTGAAGGATGATGGCCTGATTAATTTCAGCTGCTGTTTCGCTAAAAGGGGAAATCCATTATGATCCTGCTACTTTTTTACACCTGAGCCAACAGAAACCAAAAGGGACTTCTTCATGAGTAAGAACCACTTGCATTAGTAAAGGCTGCAAGATCAGCCTTTCCTTAATTTCCTGTGGTCTTTCTTCTGGAGTAATCATATAGAGTATTTACTTAAAGAAAAATCTGAGGCTGTGTCCTCCTTTGATTCTTCATGAAAGGGGTTTTTTTTAAGTTGTTTGTAAAGAGTTTATTTTGCTTATTATTTATATTAGAAATTCAGGTTCTGTCTAGTTTGGAAAAGTCTATGATAATTGGAAAACTAGTGAAATAACAGCATCACAAGAGTTAAGAGAGTAAATGTTGAACTATTCAGAGGGAATTTTAAATAGACAATAACCCTGGGGTTTTGTGTTTATTTTTTTTAACACCTATTAACATCAATGACTAATTAACATGTTAGAGAAAGGGCAACTTTGGTGAAGATTCCTTCCACACTCTCTCCCCTTTAATCAAAGGTGTGAGAGATCACAGCCCACGTGCTCTGAGATTTCCAAAAAGTTCTCCAACACCACTAGGGAAGATGAGATGTGATGTTCCTGATATTTCTGAGGCAAAAAACAAGCAGGAAGAGGAAACCCTAACACCTTTTTAAAAAACAAAATCCCTTTAAGCACACTAAAGCAACAAAAATTGGGTGCATACCCAATTTTAAAAAAGCATTTGCAAGTCATCTTTACCTTGTATTGTATCTAAAAAAACAAAGAAAAAACCTATAGTGGAATTACTTCTATAGTGTTACAGTAATTAGCACTACTGGTCCTATGATAATAGTTCCTTCATAGAAATGTGTCAATACATAAGGTAGCTTCTTACGGCAGAATTTGCTATTTGATGACTTTTAGACTCACATTTCTTCTAATCACAATTGGAATGACATACATTTTTTAAAAAAATCCAAATTAATGAGACTTGTTTTGGTCACCAAGGTCTCCATGGATCAGTGCTGATGGGGCAGAAATGCTTGAAGATAGTTTGCCTGGATTACATCCAAAAAGATGTAAGTCATCACTTCCGCAGACCACTTTTGTTGCATCTGTTTGTCTAGATCAGGGGTCGGCAACCTGCGGCATGCGTGCCAAAGGCAGCACGATTTTTAGTGGCAGCCAGGGTCCCGGGCCCCACTCAGCCCGCTGCCTGCATGGATGAACAGAACCCCAGGCCAGCAGCGGGCTGAGCGGGGCCAGTGGACGGGATGCCAGCCGGCAGCGGACTCAGCAGCTCAGCCCGATGCTGGTCTGGGGTTCCATCTGCCGCCCCCGCTGCCGCCCCCACTGCCAGTCTGGGGTTCCATCTGCCGCCCCCACTGCTGCCCCCGCTGCCGGTCTGGGGTCCTGGCCACCGGCCCCGCTCAGCCCACCGCCAGTCTGGGGTTCCATCCACCGGCTCCTGTAAATGTAAAATGTATGACTGGCACACAAAACCTGAAATTACAGTAAATAAATGAAGACTTGGCACACCACTTCTCAAAGGTTGCTGACTCCTGGTCTAGATAAACTCGACAGGTGCGGGAGAAAATGTGAAGCACAATAGGAGAAAAGTTATTGCTGGGATGATGAATCGGACAATAAAATCCTTCACCCTAGCTATTGCCCACTGAGAGGGAAATGTAGTAACATGTTCAGACATAGAGGTAGAAGAGCTGAAGTAGTCAACGTTTTTTTTTATACACAACACAGAGAAAGGAATTAAACCCATTTTGCAAATATTTTTCCATAGGCATTAATAACTATGTACTGCTTAATGAGGACATGAATATTAGTTTAGAGGTAAGACTTTGCATTCTAGAGACCCTGGGCCAAATCCTGTAGTCTCTACTCAAGGACAGAGGCTACTCTTGTGTGGCTCTCACGGACTTCAAGGGGAGCCATGTACATACTTCTGAGGTCATAATTTGGCTCTTAGCTCTTAATCAAGGAAAACACCAGTTGGCTTTAATGACAGTTTTTCATGATGTCAGAACTGAAGCCCAGATCTGAGGGTCTTGCCAAACTGTGCTTGGTGCAGGACCTGGGGAGAGGTTTGGGGTAGAGGATGGCGACTCTAAAAGTTACCTTTCCTCTCCACTGAGCCTCAGCCTGACCATGGAAGGAACTCAGAATAGCCTAAGGGTTCTTTTAAATTACACCAGCTAATGCAGTCCCCTGTGGTGGTTAGGAATTGATGGGGAGCAGTGCACTCCAGTTCCACTCCAAACTCACCCAGGAATGGCCCCTGCACCTGAGACAGCTGGCTATGCTGTCTTTTTCACCACCAGACTTTCCCTCTGTATCCTGGGCTGCCCCCTCAGAGCAGCTCTCCATCCTCTTTGTATTAGTCTAGCAGTCCAAAGGAATAGAGCCAAGGGGTCAGGGTATATCCCTGAGTAAACACTTAGCAGGATTTTGCCCAATTTTTTTTATTACTGTACTGTAGAAAGCCCAGAACATATAACATTATAAAGTTCCTTCTGGGCAGGAGCTATGTAGGGGGTCATAATAATGTCTACATATTTTAAATAGTCTCTCATGTAAATTTCTCATAGAAAACAACCTTCATATATTGTCTTGTACAGATCAATAAGATTGACTCTATATTGTGAAATCTAAGCAAAACCTTGATATTATTGGCTGCTCCTGTATAGAAAGTTCTTTATCCACTGTCGTCTGACAAAATATGCTAAATGCCACGTAGCAGAACTAGTGATGGAGCTACCAACTTTATCTTGCATCCGAAGAAGTGGGTATTCACCCACGAAAGCTCATGCTGCAAAAACATCTGTTAGTCTATAAGGTGCCACAGGATTCTTTGCTGCTTCTACAGAACCAGACTAACACGGCTACCCCTCTGATACTTTATATTTTATGATCATACCTGACTCCTTACACTATATATCAGGAGCATGAAATTGATTTCAGTGAACATAGATGGATGTATTTAATGTCAGGGGTGAATTTAGCCATGGTATATTACCCCTTCCCTCCTGGGTAGTCTCTTTTCCTCCTCAGTACTGTGCTATCTTTTAGAGTGCACTGTACTCAAACACTAATTTCAGAATGCCTAGAGCAAGCATGTTACTGATGAAATGAGAGAGCTAGCAAACGTCTGTAGTTCTTGAGCTTCAAGGGGAATGAAGTCTTTAAAAATAATTAAAGATCATTCTGGGTAAGCAAACTCCCCTGCTGCTTTGAGAACAGTGTGGAGTTCTAACAGAGTAGCAGGTCGGTTTATTTGCTGTCCTGACTTAGCAATAATCAGGAAGCCCTAAGCCCCAAACTCATTTTTCTTACTCACACTGTAGAAATCCTGGGTTTGCCTTGAAGGGAACAGCAAAGATGCTTCATCCCACACCACATCAGGGAACTATTTTTCCTTTCTGACTGGTGCAAAGAGAGAGTGTACCAAAGACCATGACTTTCGAAGGAGCATGAATTTCAATAGGATTTGAAGTACCTAGCTCCCTTAAGCGTCTTGGAAAATTCCCACCAAAATGTAGCTGGTATTTACAGAACATGAGTCAATATACCTCACTGACCACTTAGAAGCTGTGCCTTGTAACCAGTCAAAAGCAGCCCAACTTGACAGGAGAAAAAGGTCATGTGAAAATCCTCTCTGAATTCTCAGGCATTCAGATGGACACCTCAGACATTGTCACTGATCAGTTTCCAGATTTCAGAAACTTACCTCCCATTGGTCCAAACTCCAAAAATAGACCCATTTTGATTTTTAAAAACATCTACATGAATGATTCACTCAAGTCTACTCAGCCCGAGTCTGCTCCCTCCTAAACTGTTCATGGATATCAAGGATGTAACATGGCTGTTAAGGAGACCACAATCAGGTCTTATTCTCCCGGTATTAGAGCAAGAGAACTGGGTGTTAGGTGCCTAAATGCCTCTGAGGATCTGGGCCTGAGTGCCTCAGCCTCAAATTGCCTGAACCCGTGCAGAGCTGCTAGTAGACCTAGGTGTCCCTTCCTTGCACTAAGAGCTTGCAAGCACTGTGGTTGCCTCCTGCTTGGGTGTTTTGATGTCTCCCCCCTAGCCTATGAGTACTCACGCAGGAACAGCTATAACTTGACTTCATTATTTTGTGAAATATTTTTTTTGTATCTCATTTAACTGGAGACAATACAAACAAAATGGACACACTCTCTCTTTCTTTCTCTCTCTCTCTCTGTTAGGAGACCTGCTGTATTCAGGTTTTCCATGGAGACTATTATTAGCAGGAATTGGAATGATGGAACTCATGGCTGGTAAGTTGTATTCATAACTGAGATATTCAAGCTGTGTCAGCTGGAGTAAAGTTACATGGGGATATTTTTACTTCTTAGTGGTTGGGCATCTGCTGCTCCACTAAAAAAGCACACAATCAACTGTTGTCTGGGTCCCCTTAGTTACTTCTCCTCCTCCTGCAAAGATGCTACATTAGTTTTGAACAAGTACATGATTATTACACACCTAAGTATCAGACATACTGCCTTTGTATGGCAACTAATATATTGACTGGACAGAAGATGAAAAGAAGTCCACACTTTAAAATGCAGGCATGTTGCTAGTCTGCTTTTTACTGCCTGCATCTCAGAAGTGTGGATTCATATGGTGTGGTACACAGAACAAAACTTTAATTGTGAAGATCATTGGCTTGGCCCATGAGTGATTTTGACCCTAACGTGGCATGGAATTTTTCCTAAGTTGGGATACACATTGCTAGTTGGTTCACATCTGGTACTCGGGGAAAAGACCTCATTACTTGAAGAAGACTACAGGTACTCATTTGTTACTTGCTACTGGATGACGGTAGTTCATATGAATTAATTTTCACTCATAAAAGATGACCCAAAATAACCACCTTATGGCTCTGTCAATCATGACTATTCCTAAACTCATGAAAATAAACTGATTATCCACTCCACTACCCTCATGTATTTATTGAATTTCTGCTATATACAACATGCCTATCAGGGTCTTCAGCTCCACGTACAAAATATAAAGTCACATATATTATTGTTGATTCAATGTATTTATCCAACATCCACTTCAAAATACTACAGCACATACATTTATAGAGTTTTATTGTTTCAGTGTGTTTTAATTTACTCTTTGATGTAATCAACAAATAGATGTCAATTTTAAATGTCTGACCCAGCATCTGCTTTAAGTGAATTTATTTGATTGTGTGGGGGGGGATACTTTGTTCTCATTTATGGTATCTTCTCTTGTTTGTGATGATAAAGACTGCATTGTGGTGAGACCTCATTGTTCAGGAAAAATGGGGAATAAATGAGAGAAGCCATTAGCTTACTTTCTGCATCATGGGATCCATGACCCAATAGTCAGGGGTAGCACTATAGAACATGCATGCAACCACAGATAACCATGTTCAAATATGTCACAAATCTGACTTAAGTACTAATATGAAAGGAAATTCAAAGGCCAAGTTGAAACTTATCTTTACATCTATTAGGGCTAGTTGAAAATTTGCCAGTGGAAACTTTTCTGCCACAAATGGCCAATTAGTCAAAAAGGACTCTTTTTGCAGAAATATATCACTTTTGATGAAGTTTTCTTTTATTTTATCTTAACTTTTTGATAAGGTCAAAATGTGCTCTTTCGACCTTTGCAAAATAGAATGGTTTGGTTTTTTTCAATTTTGAAACTACTTTTTGTTTCAATTTTTAAAAAAATATATAAATATAAAATTTTCAAAGTCAGAATTGAAATGAAACTTTTTTTATTCAGATTGAAGCATTTTGATCAACCTCAAACATTATTTTTCCAGAATTCTGTGGAAAATATCAAAAATGTTTGATTTTGTTCTGATTTGGAATGAAAATAAATCTTGAAATGTCAGAATTTCCTATGGAAAAGCAATTCTGAGTTTCATTCCGTTCTAACCTCTATTGAGGGCTTATAAGATTAACTATTGAAGCACGTACAGGATGCAAAATTGTCCATTATGTGTTCCCCACAATATCCTGTCACATTTAAATGGCTGTTTCTATAAGTATAGTAGAAGCCTCTCTAATTGGCACAGCAGGAAAAAGCAAAGAGGCCATTTAAAAAAAGTTTGAGAAGAGTTTTAAATGATGTAAAATACACAGCTGACCATTTTTATTATTATTTTCATTGTGGAAGAGTCTAGAGGCCCTGATCAGCAATCAGGGCACCATTGTACAAGCTCTGTATCCACATAACAAAAAAAAATCCCTTTCCCTAAAGAGCTTACTGTCTAACTACTGGTACAAGATAAAAAATGACACTCATTGCATTTCTTCTTTCTCTTTATTTAGTGCCTGATATATTAATAGAAGATCTTAGAATTTCTTTTCTATTTCTATTTACTGCCTGGTTAAACATCACTGAAACCCTTGGTACTGTCTGAATCAGGGGTAGGCAACCTATGGCACGCGAGCTGATTTTCAGTGGCACTCACACTGCCTGGGTCCTGGCCACCTGTCCATGGGCTCTGCATTTTAATTTAATTTTAAATGAAGCTTCTTAAACATTTAAAAAACCTTATTTACTTTACATTCAACAAAAGTTTAGTTATATATTATAGACTTATAGAAAGAGACTTTCTAAAAACGTTAAATGTATTACTGGCACGCAAAACCTTAAATTAGAGTGAATAAATGAAGACTCGGCAAACCACTTCTGAAAGGTTGCTGACCCCTGGTCTGAATGCATCCCCACCAAGCAGAATTTTTGCTAATCTTATACCTATTAAACAGTACAATCATTGGCCTTCACTATCATTAGGTTACAATAAGCCCCCTGGAAGGCAACCCAATAAATCAAACACTGTGTTTAAGCACAGAGCTGGCATGCAGTTGGAGCCAATGGGGAAAAAACTCCCACTGATTTCAATGGGAACAACATTGGACTCTGAAATCACCCTTTTAAAGGTACTGCATCACACTTGAGATAGTTTGGATCAACAGTAGGATAAAAATATAGGACCAAATCCTCAGTTAGTGTAACTTGTGCTAGTTCAACTGAAGTCAATGGATCTGTGACAGATTTACACCAGCTGAGGATCTGACCACAGAGCTCTTCCCTTTTCTGGAAAATTTGCTACGTCTCCCAGAGTGATACATTTTAGCTGTAAATCATTGTGACCAGTTGTGAGTCGGGTAAGAAAAGCCAGGGAATGAAAAAGTTCAGGATGTATTTACTCTCACTAAACAGGAAAGAGAAATGTTTTCCCTTTCAGAAACAGAAGCAGAAATGAACTTGGTCCCAAAGCTAAAAAAATTAATGACTGCACCAAGAGATAGGATGCTAATGCCATTTGTGTCAGTCTGCCCCAGTGGAAAACTACCCTTTTCTACTATTTCTGTGTTTTGCAATATTTGTCTTGCAAACGTAATGTTTTGATGCCATCTTCCTGGTGAACATTGAGTTTTTCCTAGACTTCATTGTGACTTTGAGATAAATGCCTAAAAGATCCTTTTTGCCTATAACTGATATCTGAATCTGGGTGAAAATGGTTAATATAATTTCTTACTTAGCTAGCACTGAAGATGTGCACGACACTTTACAAAATAGCCAAACATGCCCCAATGCCAAGTCAAGATCAGGTTCTAGGGCTTATCTAAACGGTGTTGTAGTCTGCCCCAGGGGTGTGTAAATTTTAGTATGTACTAATGTGTTGTGCACTAACTGGCCCTTGTGGACCCTGCTTGTGTGAACGAAGAGTTCCCTAGAGCGCATTAATGTAGTGCTATGTTAATGCGCACTGTGTTCAAACAGTACTATGTTTGCAGGCCACACTATTGGGCACTAAAACGTACATGTCTCTGGGGCGGACTAAAACACTTCTTTGACAAGCTGCTAGTGTTATGGTTGGTCAGATTCAGACCTTACACTTTAAAGGACAGATTTTCAGCATCTGGTTTTGTACCTGTAAATTATTTATTTGCAGATGCAAATTAGGTCACTTGAACATCTAAGCATCTGAGTGTCACCCCAAAATCAGGGATATAGATGAACAACTGGCCTAAATTGTGGGTGCAAATAATTCCAGGTGAAAACTGGTGTAAGTTACAGGCACAAAAATGGGGACTTGGTTAGAGTAACACTCAATGTTTGGCCCTTATGGTGAAACCTTGCTCCTGTCGTGGTTCTAACTTTTTGCACAAGGAATTACTGCAGTTATAGTGTATGCTAATTTATCCCGGGAACACTGCTTATATAAGGCTGGAGTGCGCATCCTTTTTCTGAAAGGGGTTTTAAGTCCATTGTATTCTTTTAAAAATTGTATGTACTGTTTTCTAATTTTACATTAACTTAAGGGCTGATCCAAAGCCCTCTGAAGCCATCAGGTCCTCATTGATTATAGATGATGTCAGATTTATAAAACTGAAAATGCAATGGGCAAGAACCTCATCTAATGTAAATCAGCATTGCTCAAATGAAGTCAATGGAATGAAACAGGTTTATACCAGTGGATGATCTGGCCCAAGCTCTCTATAGTCTAGCTTTTGAAAATAGCTCAGCATCCACTATCAAAGTCAAATTTTCAAGAGAGTTCAGCTCCTGTTTATACAACCAGTGTGTGGCCAGTTTTTTTCTATAGAAATCAGCAACAAATCTGGCCACAAGTGTCACAAAGAGAGCTGGTTAGGGCTGAGCACTATTGAGAATCTGGCCCTTATTTACAGATGCCTACATGGGAGATGAGATCTTGAAAATCTAGCCCCAGTTGTGGGTGCTGAGCTTTTGAAAATCTGACTCTGTTTGTCTATGAAACAGGCACAGCACAGGTAGCAAAAGCGTACACTTGCCCCATGCTGCTGCACCAATGTGCTTCAGTCCTGACATGGAGAGACCACCTCTAGGGTCAAACAGTAAATCAGCCAGCAAGAGTTCCTGTTATGATAGTAAGCTTTTCTTAAATATAGGAACCTGTCCACTTGGAACTGAACTGACACCAAGACAGACAACAGACAGTAACAAATTTCAGCCACTAGGAACCTGCTCTGTATTGTAACTAGTGACTTAGGGAATATCAGCACAGAAATCGGAGGGGTGATTGTAGCAGTGGAAACATACCTGGGCTAGCTTTGATTTAGCTAGCTTGAATAACAATGGCAGTGAGCTAGCTGCTTGAGTACTTACCCAGAGTCCTGGGCAGGTTTGTATAGTCCATGCTGCCACCCAGGCTGCGCTGACTGTTACATCCTTGGGGGCAGCCGGTTTAGGAAGAAATCACTTGAGGCCAGAGAGCAGACAGCTAACAAAACCACCATTTTATTTACAGACACAGAGAGCTCACTCAGCCGGCTGAAGCTGGCTGAGCTAACCCATAATAATCTAACTCAGTTGCCATAGCAACAAAAACCATGACAACCAAATACACAACATATTCCTCCCCCCCTTATAAGAACATCCCCTAAATAAAACACACACTAGACTAGAGAAGGAGGGTAGACTGCCTCCATTCCCGGCTAAACCCTGGGGATTATTTTGCCCCATAACCGTGGGTTCGCCCTAGCTAAAGATCCAGCCGATGAGGAGGCAATCTGTCTCTAGGTGGATTATGGCGAACTTCTGGTGTTATTGCACCTGAAAGCACTAGGGGCTCAGGGTCCGCAGCACGAACGGGTGAGGAGGTGGTATCAGCTCGTGCTGGGCAAAGGGGTATCTCAGCCGCCGGCAGTAATGGAGGAGAACAGTCAGGAACAGGTGACTCGTGATTCGGTGCCTCACCAGAAGAGGTGAAGTCAGACCCCTCAACTGCAGATGGGTCCTGAGAACTGGCAACAGCTGATCTACATGTCGCTGCCAGGTAAGATTCTCTGCAGTCCGGACTGTGTAGGAAACAGGTCCTGTTTGAGTGATGACTGTGGCCGGGACCCATTTAGCTCTGGAAGTATAATTCCGAGCCAAAACTGGCTGTCCTGGGCTAAAGGTTCGGTCTTTTGCTCTGGGTGCCCATCTGATGACTTGATATTGCTGCTGATGTTGCACAGTTTGTCGGGGTTCAGAAGGTTTCAGCAGATCAAAGCAAGTGCACAGCTGTCGTCCCAACATTAGAAAGGCTGGGGATGCCTGGGTCGTAGCATGAGGTGTGTTTCTGTAGGAAAGTAAGAAGGTATCCAGACGCTTTTGAATCGAGTGTTGTCCCCTTGCCGATTTCAAAGCGTTTTTCATTGTCTGCACAAATCTTTCAGCTAATCCGTTGGTGGACGGATGATATGGTGCTGACGTGATGTGGTGTATCCCATTTGCCTTCATAAAATTTTGAAACTCCTGAGAAACGAACTGCGGTCTGTTGTTGCTCACAAGTTGTTCTGGCAGACCAAAACGACTAAAGAGTCCTCGTAGTTTTTGGATAGTACTCTCTGCAGAAGTGGACTGCATTATAGAAACTTCTGGCCATTTAGAATGGGCATCTATTGCCACCAAGAACATGCTTCCTTCAAGGGGGCCAGCAAAGTCAACGTGAATATGTTGCCACGGGTTTTCAGGCCAGTCCCATGGGTGTAGGGGTGCCCACTGGGGTGCATTCCTCACACCCTGACATGACATACAAGCTTTTGCCTTCTCTTCAATAGCGCTGTCCAATCCAGGCCACCATAAATAGCTTCGTGCAATTTCCTTCATGCGCACTATTCCACAGTGACCGGAATGTAGCTGTTCTAACATCTGTGATCTCAGTGGTGGTGGAATAATGACACGTCTCCCCCACAACAAACAACCAGATTGGACCGATAACTCCGTCCGCTTGGACATGTAGGGAACAAGGTCGGATGAGACCGGAGAGGTTTGTCGAGATTTTCCATGCATCACCAGGTCCATAACTTGGGACAATACTGGGTCAACGCGAGTTGCCTTCTTTATCTGAGTAGCAGTGATGGGTGTATTCTCTACCTGTTCAAAGTAGAAGATTTCCTTTTGGGCACTATCTTGATGTTTGACCGGCAAAGGCAGCCTTGAGAGGCCATCTGCATTGCCGTGCAGAGTGGATTTCCGATATTTGATTTCATATGTGTGTGCTGAAAGTAACAATGCCCAACGTTGCATACGACTAGCAGCTAATGGGGGAATGCCTGTGTAGGGTCCAAAAATTGACGTCAGAGGTCGATGGTCTGTAAGAAGAGTAAACTTTCGCCCAAACAGGTACTGATGAAACTTCCGAATTCCAAAAGCAATTCCTAATGCCTCACGTTCGATTTGGGCGTAGTTAGTTTCTGCTTTGCTTAGAGTGCGTGAAGCAAAAGCAATAGGTCTCTCTTCTCCCGAAGGCATAATGTGTGACACAACTGCTCCCACTCCATAAGGGGAAGCATCGCGGCCAATTGCAGGGGTAAGGATGGATCAAAGTGCGTTAGAACTTCAGAATTTAACAATGCATCCTTAGCTTTGTTAAATGCAACATCACAGGCTTCAGTCCACTTCCAGGCCTTGTTCTGCCCAAGGAGCTCGTGAAGTGGTTTTAGCAGTGTGGCTAACTGTGAGATGAACTTTCCATAATAGTTCAGTAGTCCTAGAAACGAGCGCAGCTGGCTTACATTTCGTGGTGGTGGAGCCTCCACAATAGCTTTAACTTTTGCAGGGGCCTTATGAAGACCTGCAGAATCGATGATGTGTCCCAAATATTCAACAGAGGGCTTGAAGAATTCACACTTGTCTTTGCGAACTCGTAGGCCATACTCTTCCAATCTTTGTAGGGTAGCCTCTAAATTCTTTAAGTGATCCTCTTCATTTCTTCCAGTGACCAGGATATCATCCAGATAGCACTGAACTCCTGGCAAGCCACACAAGATCTGGTCCATAGCTCTCTGGAACAGGGCGGGAGCCGATGTTATTCCGAAGGGTAGGCGACAGTATCGATAAAGCCCCTTATGAGTCACAATAGTCAACAGCTCTTGGGACTTTTCATCGACGTGCATCTGTAAATATGCTTGACTCAGATCAATCTTACTGAACTTTTGTCCCCCAGCCAGGCCTGCGAAGAGGTCATCGATGCGGGGAAGCGGGTATTGCTCTGCACACAACACTGGGTTGACAGTGACTTTAAAATCACCGCAAATCCGGAGAGAGCCATCTTTCTTCACTATTGGAACGATAGGAGTGGCCCATGAGCTATGGGTAACTGGTATTAGGACTCCATTGGTGACCAGGTGCTCCAGGTCTGCTTCAACCTTTGGCCTGATGGCATATGGCACAGTTTGGGCTTTCAGATATTTTGGTGGACTGTCAGGTTTAATGTTCAATGTCACAGTGATTCCCTTCATACTTCCCAAATCATCTCCAAAAACAGCAGCATGTTTCCTTAATATAGGGGTTAGACTGGTTTCTTCTTTAGTCATCCGGTGCACTTCTGCCCAGTTCAGTTGAATCTTCCCAAGCCAAGACCTACCCATTAAGGCTGGGTAGTTACCTCTCACCACAAACAGTGGCAATCTAGCCGCCTGTCCATTGAGCTCCACCTTAACATCAATAGTGCCCACCATGGGCACAGCTTCTCCCGTATACGTCTTCAGAACAGTTTTTGTTGCCTTAAGCGGAAGATGCTGTAGCTTTTCTTTATACACAGTCTCAGAGACCAGCGAGACAGCTGCACCGGTGTCCAGTTCCATGCGTATAGGTTTGCCCTCCAATAAGGGGGTTACCCAGTAGTCATGTGAGCCCGCTGCCAAAGACAAAACATGCAGTGGCACTTCCTCTTGCGATGAGGTGTCTCCTTGATCATCCTGGGTCTGCTCTAGGATATGCAAGGTTCCTCTTTTTGTCGGCCAGACCACAGGCCTCTTTTTCTTTTGTTTACAGGCACACTCAATGTGTCCCTTTTTGCCACAGTGTCGACACACCAGGTCCTTACACCAGCATTCTGATGCCTGGTGACCCGGCTTACCACAGCGGTAACATTCTTGACTCTGCACAGTTTTGTGGGTCGGTTCTTGTGACACTTTTTGCACCCTAGGGGATGCACCGATGTATTGCGCCTCCCTTGTAGCCACTTCCATGGAGAGAGCCATATCAACAGCCTTCTGTAAGGTAAGCTGAGTCTCTGTCAGTAGGCGCTTCCGTATAGCTTCACTGTAGAGGCCACACACTAACCTGTCACGCAGGGCATCATTTAACATTTCTTTAAATTCACAGTGTTCTGCTAGCTTTTTTAAAATGGCTACAAATTGTACAACCGTTTCATCTTCCTTTTGGTCTCTTTTGTGGAACCTATATCTTTCAGCAATTACCAGTGGTTTGGGGGAAAAATGGGACCCCAGGATTTCCACAATGTCACTGTAAGATTTAGTTGCTGGCTTAATAGGGTGTAGTAAGCTGCGTAGCAGGGAGTAGGTTTTAGCCCCTACAACACTTAAGAATATTGGCACCTTCTTCGCTTCTGTAATGTCATTTGCAATAAAAAAAAGCTCAAAACGCTCAGTATACACATGCCATTGCTCTATATTCTCATCAAAAGGTTCCAGTGGCCTGGTCAGAGTAGCCATGATTTTAGTTTCACTTTCACAGTCAGTGCAAACAAGCAGCTTTTTTGTTTGTTTGTTCTTTACCTTGACTTCTACTTCCTTCTATTACTGGAGCAGCACCGGAATCTCACCCTCGTCGCCACTTGTTATATCCTTGGGGGCAGCCGGTTTAGGAAGAAATCACTTGAGCCCAGAGAGCAGACAGCTAACAAAACCACCATTTTATTTACAGACACAGAGAGCTCACTCAGCCGGCTGAAGCTGGCTGAGCTAACCCATAATAATCTAACTCAGTTGCCATAGCAACAAAAACCATGACAACCAAATACACAACACTGACTTCATTGTAATTCAAACTAGCTAAATCCAAGCTAGCTCAGGTATGTCCACACATTTCTACATGTGCTGCAATCACACCTCTGGCTGCAGTGTTGACATACTCTTAGACATGAAAGGGTTTTCATCCCCTGTATCAGCCAATGTTTCTGCCTTTTTACCCACCAAATTCCTTCTGAGTTTTGGCTCCTTTTATAGAAGGGGTTTTGAGCTTATATATTTTACACCATGAATCCATCATAGCTATCGAGTTTCTTACTTTTAAAAACATCTACTTTCCTCCCCTATCATAGCTGATACTAGATAATGCATTTCTTGTTGGAGATGTTTGAGCACCCAACAGAGTTACATTAATGGACTCAAACAGTCTATAAAAAAAACCAAACAAACAGAAGTGTTGACATTAAAAAAATCTTAAACCCAATTATTAGGTGCCTGAAGACCCTTGAGGAGCTTGGCCGTTATCCCTATTTTACAAATGGGGAAACTGAGGCATGGAGCAGTGATGTGTTTTGCCCAAGGTCACCCAGCAAGTCAGCAGCAGAACTGGGAATAGAACTCAAGTTTCCTGCATTGCAGGCCCTATCCACTAGACCACACTGCCTCCTATAAGCACATCCTCATCCAGTATAATGCAGTTTTTAAAAATCTCCCTCATTACAATGGGCCAAATTTGAACCCCTTTACTCACATTGAACTGCGTCGTATTAGTTTCAATGAGATTTCTTAAACATCAACTAATAAGCACAAGTCTGGATATCAGAATCTTGTCCCAAATAATGGTTTTCCCTGCATCATTTAATGCCATCCATGTTTAACTAGAGTTCCTCATTGACTTCAGTGGGAAGTTCTGCTTAAAAACTGATAGAAAAAGAGGATAACATGCTAACAAATGCAATCAGAATATTTCTCAGCCCCAGGTATAAAGTTCCCATATCATCTATTTGGAAAATTTAGAGGCATTCAATTGAAGTTTCATCTCTGGGCTTTGAATACCCTGATCATCATGCAATCTCCTGTAACGCCTGGAACAAGCTGTACTCTGCATAATGTTTTTGGACTTTGGCTGCAGTCTCATCATTCCAGACTGGCTCAATGAGAGATGGGAATGGCAGGAATCTGGTGAAAGGATATGTGCTCTCCACCAGACTTCTTGCTGGCATCTCTGCAGGGACATTGTTTCTGAATGTTTCATGAGGATAAACAGAGCTTAACTAATATTTTTCGATGATGTACAAGATAAGCAAAGAACATATTTAATGTAACAGCTATTTGCATATAGTAACTAGAGTGCTGGTGTCGAGGTGAGTCAAATAATAGCGAGAAGATTACCTAGACCAGGCCTGCACAACTCGTAAAGAAAACAGCTGAGGGCCGAACCTCCACCCAGTGCCGCCGAAACACCACCCCTCCAGCCCCCCACAAACACAACACTCCCCTGCCCCTGAACTCCCCTGGAGAGTGCACAGCCCCCCCGTGAGTCCTCCTCACCCCATCTCGGCAGCCCCAGCCCCGAGTTCAATCACTGGCTTTGCAGGGCTTGGGCTGCTGCAGCAGTTCGGCAGGAAGGAGCTGCCTTCCAGAGGCACCAGAGAGTCCCACTTGTGGTGGCAGTGAGCGCCAGCCATGGAGGAGTCGGCGCGGTGCAGGGGGGCAGCAGCCCTGCAAAGGCGGCGGCGTGGCTAGTGGGGAGCAGCCCCGCCCCCTGCCCCACCTGCCTAGGCTGCGGCCCAGCACCTCCCCCCAACAGGGGCTCCTGCAAGCTGCAATGGATGCCTGTGGGCGCCAGCCCCCCATGCGCTCCCCCACCGTGCTTGGGCTCTGCAGCTCCTGGGAGTGTGAAGCACCGCCGCCGCTGCCCCTTCCGGAGCAGGCTCAGGGCCCCGCGTCCCAGTGGCTCACATGCCCGGAAGCTGCAAAGCCCAAGCGTAGTGAGGGGGGACCTGGGGGGTGCACAGGGGCCGCTGACCGCATGTATCTGCTGCAGCCAGCAGGAGCCCCTGGGGGGGGGCGTGGATGCTCCCCACTGGCAGTGCTGTCACCTTTGCAGGGCTGCTGCCCCCCTGTGCCACACTGGCTCCTCCATGGCTGGGGCTCGCTGCCCCTGCAAGTCAACGCTTTGGCTCTCCAGTGCCTCCGGAAGGCGGCTCCTCCCTGCCAAGCCAGGGCACTGCTTTTTTAGGGTTACCATATTTCAGCAATCAAAAAAGAGGATGGGCCGAGAGCCCCGCCCCCATCCACTCCCTCCCACTTCCCACGCCCCCCAGAATCCCCACCCCCCCACGCTCCTTGTCCCCTGACTGCTCCCTCCTGAGACCCCCCCCACCCTAACTGCCCCCCTAGGACCTTACCCTCTACCTGTCCCCTGGCTGCCCCAACCCTTATCCACACCCCCACACCCAGACAGACCCCTGGGACTCCCACGCCCCATCCAACCACTCCCCACCCCCTGACAGAACTCCCAACCCATCCAACCTTCCCCCTGCTCCCTGTCCCCTGACTGCTCCCATCCCTCTCCACACCCCCGCCCCCTGACAGCCCTCCCAGAACTCCCAACCCATCCAACCATCCCCCTGTCCCCTGACAGCCCCCCCAGGACTCCCACCCCATCCAACCCTCCCCCCCACCCCCAGAACTCCGGACCCATCCAACCATCCTCCTGCTCCCTGACTGCTCCCCAGGACTCCCCTTACCCCACGCCGCTCCAGCCGCTGGCTCCATGTGGAGCCAGCCAAGCTGCCGAGCACCTAACCCCTCCCCTGCAGAGTGCTGCGACATGACTCTGAGGTGGGGGGGGCGGGGGAGGGACTCTGCCTGCTGGAGGCCAATGGGAGCAGCTAAATCAGACCCCGGCGCCCAATAAGCCATGCCACACTCTGTGTGAGGGGAAGGGAGGGGAGGGAGGAAAAATCCCAGATGGTTGCACTGGCCCTGGGTGAACCCGACAGCCCCACCCCACCGCTTGCCCACGGGCCGCACAGTGAGCCCACGCAGACCATACTTGGGACCACAATGTGGAAATAGTGCAAGTAGCCTCTCCCTCATGCCCTTGCATGGCTCAGATCATAGATACATACTCCTGAGAATTGGAGGCAGGGCACTGTGAGTGATGGGACCTAGACTACAGAACCTGCTGTTCTGGCACTCTAGTAGAGCCCGATTGTTAACTTTAATAGCAAAGTGCAAGGGTCATGTTTTTAATTGCACCTTTGCTGCGTCTTTTCTTACTTTTCCAGTTTCCCAATTATAAACTGATGTTTGTTTTCACCTTTGCCGTGGCCAGGCACACTGTGGATTAATGACACAAATAAGGTTTAAATAAATTTTAACTTTAAAATGAACAAACTCTTCATCTTCCATTTCAAATTCACAAAACTTCACTTGCAGAATATACGGTAACTGCAATTCGTGGAGCCCTAGAGATCAAAACTCAGAGGCTAAAATATGGCATCCCCGGCACTGATGGCTACTTTACACCATGGAAAAATAAAACATTATAATTAGAACGAGGGCCCCATCAAACACATGTGGCCAAACAATTGCTATAGAGAGGTAGTGGCATTGGAATAACTTAACCAATGTTTTAATGTGTCCTGATTTAGCATGTCCATCTTGTTGTTTTTGTATTCTGCAGTCAGAAGCTATCTTAAGAATGTGTGTTAATTCAATTTGTTTCTTTCATGTAGAAACATGGTAAAACTAGCAAAATACTGCTTCTTTCTTTTCTTCTGAGTTACATTTGTGCTTAGCCATACCTTTAGACACATTACAAAATCAATTGCTAGCCTATCAAAAAGATGGCCTTGATAGCATGCCTGGAAGGCTAATAAATCCACACTGTTGAACTACAGGGAGAAAGTAAATTTGAGAGCCAAAAACCTTTAATAGGCATTGCCCCTTCCCAGTGAATACAAAGTGCCTCCATTGGAGCAGTATTTCAGAGGGAGAAAGCTGTATTATACACTAAACCCATTATTTGCCACGCAAAGAAAGAAGGTGAATTGATATGCCAACAGCAGTTTTGCCAACTCTTGCAATTTTATTCCAAATATCTTGCTATTTGGTGTTCTCCTTAAGGTCCCAACTCCTGGAGTCATGTGATTATGTGAGAATCTCAGCTTTCATTCTAAAGACAAAATAAGTTTCTAGCCCTCCTGGTTGTAAAGAAAAGCTTGAAAAAATGTGTCCCCAAGGCCCCCAAACACAGAAGATAAATAAAAAGAACTATATCTCTCTATATAAATGATTTTAAGCCAATCATGATTTTTAAATACCTGGGGTTGGCAATATTGCATCAGAGTTAGAAATTATGATATTTAATGGCCTACATATGCCTAATGAAAAATGTTGAAAATCACTAGTCAAAGACACAGTTAAAGATATAGAGGGCTTGATTCTTAGACCTGTCATGGCCCCTTTATGCCATGGCTGTACAGCTGACCTAGCTGGCCTCTGAGGGCTCCTTTGGGATAGAGGAATCCCCAGTGGCACGATGGTTGTATATGCAGCCAACAACAACTCAGCCTCCAGCCTAGGGGACATGGCAAAGGAAAGCAGTGTGCAATACACAGTGGCTTCAATGTACCATCAGCTAGCCCCAGAATAACAGAGCAAAGGCATTTTACAGCCACCTTTACAAACCCTTCTTCCCCTTGGGTCCTGCACCCAGGGCAGCCAGTATGACCCAAACATAGGACCCATATTTCCTGATTTCTCATCCATCAACTTTTATTACTCAGGTTATTTACATGAAAACAGGATTGTTTTTAGCTGAAGAGATGATACCTATCTACTTGCTGTTCTTCCTCATTAATTGCCATTTCTCTGTGACATCACTTAGTGGTTGATCTGGGGATTATTATGATGACACAATGAGGAAGTTCTGTGCTCTTTAGTTTCGCGATGGGGAGCTTTAAGAAAGGATCAGGCCTAGTTAGTAATTTAAATAGTATTTTGGGGTCTTAATGGAAATGTTTTAACTTAAATGGAGGAGGCAAACAAAAATACACAGTTTGTATAGTTACACAGTGTGTATGCATATAAAAGTGTATGTATGGCAGCATGTGTTGCGATAAACTGCATTTAGGGATTAATCTTCATCCATTTTATACCTCAGATTTGAAAACTCCCTAAACTGCCAGGACCCAAGTCTAACTAGCTAACCAGCAGAGCTGGTTATGTGAACAATATTTCCTTGCCCCACAATCACACTCATTCCTCATAAATCCTAAAAGACAATGAAGGCATAATGAGCATAAATTAAAGTCATGTTAACTGACTCTTTTAGAAGGAGAAGGATGAATTAGTGACCTTTCAGATCTCTCTGACTCATGACTGATGTATTAGTGACCTTTCAGATCTCTCCATTGATGGCCAAGAGTGTTTAAAGTGACTGTTGTCCACCTTTTTCTTTTACTTGACCTGTAATAATATCTGACAATAGTAAGAAACTATTAGATTTTGTTGCCAAGTGATGCATGGTAGATAAAGTAATCTGAAGGGTCATTGGAGTTGTAACCAGAGCTTTCATACTTTCTGTATGATTTGCAACTGTATTTGTAGCTTTTAGAAAGTGTTGCAATTATTGTTCCAGTCATGGTCTATAATCTAGATGGTGAGTCATGTAAATGCCTTTCCATTCTGTTTTGAAGTAGCATACTCTATAAAATGGAACAAAAATGAACAGGGGGCTAATAAATAGCCATTTACATGGTGCGCCTCCATATTGCACTCCCTATTATAGAGCTTTTAACACTTGGCAGAAAAGGCTAAAGAATTACTTTGCAAATAAGTCTGGTTGCCTTTTTTTTTGTTTTTTAAAAAGGTCCTCTGGATCTCTTCAAATGGGATACAGCCTGATATTTTTGACAGTATGTCTGTGAATTCCACTTCATTTCTCTTTTGCAAGGCTTCCGGATCTGAAGGTAGAAAGGGAGAGGCTGAGGATACAGATTTTGTCAATGAAAGTCTGGGAAGCGTGTTATTTTCCCCAAAAAGTCTTAGTGTATATTTTTATTCTATTTTTTTTACTTACCGTAACAAAAGGCATATAATCTTCAATTTTTTTAAGTGTTGGGATGTTAATACATTTTCAAATGTACAGCTATTTGGTAATGTTTTTTTCCCCATGCGTTTCAGAACATAGATCTGACTCTCTGATGTAGCAAGGGAAGTTAAAAATGTACAGTAGTTGTTACCAGTGAGGTATCTGAGCATTGTACATCAAGAAGCTCAGATGTGCATACATTGACTTGTCTATCACCATACACAGGGTTTCAGCCCTCTGCTACTGTTTAAAATTAATTATGATCATAAGTGGAAATACTGTAATGATTAGCACCTGGCTTATCAGTGACTGTCAAGAAGCTGAAGTACCTTTGGATTTCCAAACCATTTGGATTTAGTAATAGTAATAATTGGAGATATACCAATCTCCTAGAACTGGAAGGGACCTTGAAAGATCATTGAGTCCAGCCCTCTGCCTTCACTAGCAGGACCAAGTACTGATTTTTGCCCCAGATCCCTAAGTGGCCCCCTCAAGGATTGAACTCACAAGCCTGGGTTTAGCAGGCCAATGCTCAAACCACTGAGCTATCCCTTCCCCCATCAGAACAACCCAACATCCATTGGAACAACACATTTCTGCCTAATGTAAACCATTTTCTAAGTGTAATTTTAAATAGATTTTAAGGACTTCCTCTCCACAGATCCAACAGTAAACAAGGACAATGTCCATTAGTCAAAAGAGAGTAAAGAACGAAAACAGTGAGAGTCTAATTCTTGGACAGGTTCCATGCTAGTGGAAATCCACCAAAGGTAGTGGAATCACGCCAGTGTTAAAAGGTGTAATAATTGAGTGGTTAAATCAGGCCTACAATGTTTTTATAACATTCTTCCATTTTTTCTTTTAATTTTGACTCAGTTATCAACTTGTAAAAGTATAAAGGGTACCATTCCTCTGGGGTTAGAGGCCTGCAGCTGGCTGATTAGCCACACCACCTGCACCTGAGAAACAGCTGGAACTTAATTAATGATCTTTATTAAAAAGGGCAACAGGAAGTAGAGAAGGGGACTGCAACACTCCCCAAAAAGCTGAGGGGTGATGGAGCCTGCTCCCAATGGACTGTTACTTGGACTACTGCAGAGAGGAATTGCTGCAGAAACTGAATGGATAGAAGAGAGACTGTGTGAAGTCCTTTATTACTGAGGCTCTGAGTTAAGAGCCAGGGCATTTTGGTTACTGGCATGAGGGACAGACTTGGAAAAGGGGCTACTGGGTGTGCACAGACTTTCAGGGAAAAGTATGCAAGATTTTGATTGATTGTTAAAAAGGGTCAAAATAAAACAATTATCCATGCTGGAAACTGCTTCTCTGGATTCCTTGAGAAAGCTCAAACAGAATAACCCAGTGAGTGAGCTGACTCAGTAAGAGCAAAACCTGCTCCTGTAGGAGAAGGGTGCTATAAGATAGTAGTGTAAAAGGAGTTGCCCCCCCCCCTTTTTTTAAGTCCTCTTACATCTGAATTTTGGTTGAGGTTGAGATGCTTATACCCTATTTTCCAGTATTCTAATTTTTTTATTTAGCATAGCCAGTCTTAAAAACAAACACTTCCCAGTGTCTATTTATTAATATTAGCACTGAAGAATCTATACAACCTGCTCCAAATGAATGGTCTGATGTTGCACAGAACCACCAGAAAGATGGGCTGTGACCAGGGCCGGCTCTACAGTTTTCGCCGCCCCAAACAGCGCACCGAATTGCCGCCGCGGGCAGTGGGGGCAGTCCGTGCGCTGTTAGGGCAGCAGGCGCGTTTCCGCGGCGGTGGCAATTCGGCGTCAGCTTCTATGTTTAGCGGCAGCCGCCGCGGACAGCTAAACAGAGAAGCTGCTGCTGAACTGCCGCCAGCATGGAAACGCGCCTGCCATCCTAATGGCACACGGACTGCCCCTGTTGTCTGCGGCAGCAATTCGGCGCGCTGCTTGGGGGCAAAACAACAGGGACTGCCGCCCCTTGCAGGTTGCCACCCCAAGCACCAGCTTGGAATGCTGGTGCCTGGAGCCGGCCCTGGCTGTGACAAGGGGCGGAGGTGCTAGGCAGAGTTCCTGACTGAGGGCAATCAACAACTATGAGCACAAAATACCCTTGGGAAAGGGGGTGGGGAAGAGGCTAAGAAGGTGGCTTTATATCATCTTTGAGTCCTCTGGATTCTGGACTTCTGTGGCCCTAAAATGGGCCCCAGCCTATGTTGGTGCAACCAAGAGCCAAGTTAGAGCAAGAGAAGATGTTCTAACCTAAGGCAGTCTTTTCAGGGCTGCTTGTGGGCTGTGCAGCAGTCCAATATCCCAGGAATATCTGGTTTCTGGACACATATCCTTCCACTTCTTCTTGTTTCACCCTGGCACTCTGCTTATACTGTCATTTGCATTGGGGAGCAGCAGAAGGCACCTTACATTGGGGTGACATTGCTCCTGCACTGGGAAAATTCTTCCCCAGCCCTTTGTTTTTCTAACAGCCTCTATATGTCACCACCACAGCAGCATATAGGTAAAGAGAGTTTGGTGGAGGAGGAGTAGAATCAGCCTCTAAATGCTTATTTTAGGAAACCATGTAAATATACTGTAGTTCACTGATGGACAGAGAAGTAACCTCCCTGTTTAGGAAGGAACTGACTAAGCTATTAGTCTGAGGAGTAAAATTGCTGTCCCTGATTATAAGGGAATAATTATAGTTGTAGTTCATAGAGGGCCTTTTGGCATCTCTGTTTAAATTAAAAAAATTTAAACTCAAGCTCTTGAAAATATATGAGAGAGAAAATCCCTCTGTGAAAGACACCTGCTGATGAAACTTAATGGCTAACTCTCCCATTTGACATGGACTTTAAAAATTTAAAATAAAATCTCTCTTATACCTCATTGGTGTCCAACAATATAACTTTGTTGGGTTTTATGCTGGACTTTGACTTTCATGATTATATTCCTTAATATTCTGTTATGTTGATCTGTACTGCTTTATGTTAGGGAACAGTAAAACCTAATGCAATACAATAAAGATGGCTTTGCATATACTGATAAGTTGCAGCAAACAGCAAAGCAAACATTTGAGGATGTTGTTTGGGCCAGGCAATAGGCCCCTGACTTTTCAGCCTGAAGGTGAGTGACTTACTTGAAAATAAATTCTCTTGAATACACTAGTAAGGGAAAAAAACAATATCACACATTGGAAAAATTGGACCTTTCTACTTTAGATTTTTTTCCTCGCTGTTCTCATGTACCTGTCTGCTCTGCTGATATTTTTTCACTTGTGTATGTTTCAGCAGGAGTGGCAGCTCAGGCTAGCCATGCAAGTTCAAGCCTGCCTCACCCATTGCATCCAAGCCCATGCTGCCCCCCATGCTGCAACAGCCACCACGCTATTTTTAGTGTGCTGCCTCAAGCAGAGCTAACGTGAGTCTGTCTACCCAAGCTGGGAGGCATGCCAATGTAGACCTAGAGGGTCCTCTTGCAGTGGAATGAATTTGGTCGCACATTACAAGGACAGGATTTGGCTAGACGTGCAAACTTCCAGTGCACTGAGTGGTGCAGAGTATAGCTCCACAAGAGGCAGGAGAGAATCAGGCTCCAGGGTAGAGTTGAGACCAAAGAACCTGCCAGTGCATAGAATCTTCAGTTGCTTGCCCTCAGCAGGGGTACGTAAGAAACACACCGAGCCACTTCAGCCAATAGACTGATGCAATCCTCACAGAATGGCTCTGTAACGGTTGTATAGCTATGGAAGGGGGTAATCCCTCCTTCCATCCCTCCCATGCACCTGCCTGTTGCCTAACCTAGTTCAACTACTGTTCAGACTAAACCAAAAGACATGTAGCAAGTCCCTGGCAGAGCTATGTAGAGAACTGATTTACAACATCTTAAGTTAGCCAAAGAAAATTTATGAGAAAATCTATTAAAAGAATAAAAGAAAATGGTACATTAAAAAACAAGAAAACTAATTTTCAGTATTTTCAATAGAAGATCCCAGCACACTTCCAACTAGTTTTTGTTTATTTAGTATTCAGGGCCATGGGGATTTGAGAACATGGATTGTATCTTCCTGGTGAGAGAATTATTATGAAATGATGGACATCCATGTGAATTCAGTTTTGTGTTACCCATAGATAATCTCTACTGAGGGCACATTATGAATGGTTCAGACAGCCTGATAAATAGCAAAAAAAGTTATAATAACAGGAGTCATATTAACTCCCTCCAACTATAAGACAGTGATACTTCAGAAAGTGGTGAATCAGAGGTTACAAGTGACTTGGGAAGGTCAGACTGTCAGTCAAAATACAGACTCCAGGAACCAAGCAGAAGATCTGGACTATACAACAGCATAGCCAAAAGCCACTAGCCCTCAGTTTGATACATGATCAAGCTGCTTGACTTATATAAGAAGCGCAAATTATACAGATGTCTTAAAATTATTTAGTTTGCTCAAGCTTGTGAGAAATTAAGGAAGGATTTAGCTAAAACAGATGATTAGGAAACATGGTAGCTGGATTTTAATTTGCAAAAATGCAGCATGCTGTAAGGAGCAATTTTAATTATATATATATATATAAATCAGCTCTAAATTTACTGCAGTATTTATGAAAATAATTGTCGAAGAAAAACTTAGTTCTCGCTTTTTGTTTGGGTGCAGCAAGATTAAATACTTTATTATTTCTCCAGTAATTACCATGGAGGGAGAGAGTGCCATAGGACACAGGGTCCTGGACAGGTCTCTCAACTGGTAAACAATTACATCAAGCCTTTATACCTTTGTTACAGACAATTTCTAGCAATCATGGAGACAGTAAAAAGCAGCAAATACATTTTGTTTATACATAAGCTTTTCTGATATCTCACTAGAAAAACAAGACTGCAAGACTGCATATTGCAAGGTCGTAATAACTTTCACACAATTCACTCTGTCTTACATTATCTTGCTTCCTCACGTCACCAGGGTCACAGTTAGCCTAACTCATGCTAACTAACATTCATTAAGGTCTCTTCAAAACCTTGTTAATTATTTACTGGCTTCCACATTATCTAGGTTTCACTGTGCATGGCCCTATGAACATTTTTGCTCAATGTCTAGTGGGTCTTTAGAAAAAATATATTAGATTGTGTTAAAGGGATAAAAAATAACACTGGAGTATTATAGTCCAAGTTATAGAGTTTAAAGCCAGAAAGGCAAACCAGATTATCTAGTCTGACCTCCCGTATATTATAGGCCACCACCTCCACCCAGCATCTGCACACTAAACCCAACAAAGTATTACAGCCCATGAGAGACAGAGGGATGGAGCTGCACCAGTGCCTAAGGCCCCCACGATAGCAGGGAAATGACTAAATGAGAGAGCTCGATAATCCTGGCAAGTGCCCTGCACCCCCATGCTGCGGAGAAAGGTGAACTGCACTGTCCCACACCACCTCCAAGGGCACTGCGAATGTGATCTGGGGGGAAATTCCTTCCTGACCCCACATATGTTGATCAGTTAGACCCTGCATGTGAGCAAGAACCAGCCAGCCAAGCACCTAAGAGAGAGAATGATCTTTGCTACCTCAGAGCCTGCCCTTCCTTGTCCAACGTCCTATCTCCAGCCAGGGCCCATCCTTCCTGCTTCATAGGAAGGAGATAAAACCCTCTCCCAGAATACAGTGGAAGGGAGAGTCCCTTCCTGACCCCTGCAGGTGGCCAGCTGAAACCCTGAAGTTTGGGCATTTAGGAGCATAGATGCAAATTAGAAGCAAGACCCAGGGCTGTTGAGCCATGTCCCCTATTATCACAAGCAACCCCATCAGACCATCACACTCATAAATTTGTCCAGTTCTCTCAAAACTAATTTAGCTGTTTCCCCCGACAACTCCTAGCTGTACCAGATCCTCACTTCTCTGATGGCTAGAAAAACTTTCTTCAAATTTCCAAGTCTGAATTTGTTTATATCCTTTTGTTCGTGTGCCAACATTGTCCATTAGCTTAACTAGCTCTTTACCTTACCTGGTATTTACCTCCCTAATGTGTTGATAAAGAGTAATCATATCCCATCAGCCTAAGCAAGCTGAGCTCTTCCAGTGTCCTCTCATGATATAGGCCCTTACAATGGGGTGGATGAGCTCCACACTGGTGAACAGCTCTGGGCTCAGAAGACCCTGGCCAGCCATACTTGCAAAGCATGCTCACATTAGAGGAGGGGGCTCCAAAGGGAGCAGCTCAGCTCAGTCTGGGTTGATGGAGCAGGGGAGCAGTCGAACTCTGCAAACTCTGCAGAGAAGCTGCTGGGGCCAGGCCCACTGCCAAATTACCAAAGGCCCTTCACTCCATGGGGGCCGGGAATGACAGGCCATGGCTGATAGAGGAAGACCCTCCCCCTGAGCACAATCAGAGAGAACTGAATTAAAAAAAACTGACCAGTGGCACTGACGGAGGTGCCGAAGATGGGATAGGAAGTGGCCCAAGGGACAAGCATAAGTGCACCTGCAGGTCCTGGGCTGAAACCCAATGGTGCAGGGAGGGACCTAGGTCCCCTTATCCCCAGCCACTGACTCTCACCACTGGGTACTATGGCCATTGACTCTTGCCACTGGGTGGAGCTGCCAGGTTCAGACTTCAACCCCCCAACAGCCCTCCAGTTCCCTGATCATCCCAGTAGTTCTTCCCTGCACCTGTTTATTTACATTCCTCTTTCTTGTACATGGGTGACCAGCACTGTACACAGTATTCCAAATGAGGTCCTACCAGTGCCTTGCACATTGGCATTAATACTTCTCTATCTTTACTGGAAATGCTTCACCTAATATATCCTAGGTTCCCATTTGCCTTTTTTCACAGCCACCTCACACTGGTGGTGCACAGTCTTCCTGTGATTGACCCACACACCCATGTCTCTCTCCTCCTCTGTCTCTTCCAAATGATGAGCACCCAGCTTATAGCAGAAATTCTTATGGTTAGTAAGTGCATGACCTTGCACTTTGTGCTATTGAATTTTATCCTATTTCTATCACTCCAATCTTCAAGGTCATCCAGATCTTCCTGTATACTCTTCCAATCCTCTTCTGTATTGACTGTCTCCCATCTTTGTATTATCAGCAAATTTAATTAGCACACTTAGATTTTATGCCAAGGTCATTAATAAAAATACTCAGTCAGATTTGGTCCCAAGACTGATCCTTGAGGAACTCCACTAATAACCTCCCTCCACTCTGATAATTCACCTTTCAGCACAACAATTTGCCTTCTCCCCCTTAGCCATACCTTATTCACTGTACAATGCTTGTACTAGTACCCATCTTCCCTCATTTAACTAATAATTTCCCATGTGGTACTATGTCAAATGCTTTACTGAAGTCCAAGTATATTAGATCTACTGCACTTCCCTTATCTAAAAAATCAGTTATTTTCTCAAAAAAGGAAATCGGATTAGTCTGGCATGATTAGTCTACCTTTGGTACACCCATATTGCATTAAAATCCCTTTTACCACTTTCCTCTATGAACTTAATTATTCTTTCCTTCACCATTTGTTCTAAAGCCTTGCATACTACTGAGGAGAAACTAATGGGTCTGTAGTTACCCAGATCACTTTCCCCCCTCGTTTCTTAAATATAGGTATGACATTAACTATTCTCCAGTCAACTATTCTCAGTACAACCCCTGAATTCCTTGCTACTGGACTAGCACTCACATGCCAATTGTTTCAGTATTCTAGGATAGAAATGATCTGGTCCCTCTGATTTGAGCATATTAAGCTCTTTAAATTATTCTTTCACCTCAGATGTGGTAGCTTCCATTTCTAGACACTCATTTCCATCAGCCATACTGCCTTCATGCACAGGTTCCATATTTTCATCCTTATTGAAAATTGAGGCAAAGTATTCATTTAATTTTTGGACCATGCCTAGATTAGCTTTAATCTCCTTCCCATCCACATTGTATAGCGGCCCGACCTCATCCTTTCTCATTCTTTTTTTTTTATATAACTAAAATATCTCCTTATTTTAATTTCCTTGGCAAGAGCTAATTCAACTTGACTCTTAGCAATTCTCACTTTATTCCTATATTATCGGACCTCTATGATGTAGCTTTCTTTGCTAACCAGACCCTTTAATGCACTCCCCATAGGTTCTCTACTTACTCCTAATAACTTTTTTGAGGTGGTTATTCATCCAACTGTGTCTGGAGCCTTTCCCTACAAGTTGTTTCCCCTTGCTTGGGATGCAAATTTCAGACAATTTTCATACAGTTGAGGAAATCCAAGCCTCCTCTGCATTTAAATCCTTGAGCTCTTCAGTCCAGTTGCCTGCTTTAAATAATTCCCTTAATTTCCCCAAGTGTGCCCTTTTGAAATAAAATATCATAGTTGCCAGCCTAGTTTTGATTATCTTTCCATTTCATTTAAACTGAAATCAAGTCATGATCATTTGATCCAAGGTCACTTCCTAGGACTAGCTCTTTTATGACGTCCTCACTACTTACCAAAACCAAATCTAAATTTGCTTCGCCTCTTGTTGGTTCAGTTGGTTTGATGAAGAAAACTGTCATTTATCACATCTAGGAGTAAGTGGACCTTATCAGTATTAGTAGAATTTATTCTCCAATCTATATCCAGGAAGTTAGTCTCCCATTATGACAATTCCCAAAAATGATTTCTCTAACAGAGATCACTATCCATATCAGAGTCAGACTCTGGGAGCCTATATCAGACCCCCTAGCCCTATCCCAACAGAACCTCTTTTACAATCCTTCCCCAAAGTGATTTTGGCCCAGACAGATTCTGTTTTGTCCATACAAAATTATAGTGTTTCTCTACAGTTTACCAATTCATTGGTGTACAAAGCAATCCCACTACCTTTCTTTTATTCCCATCTCTCCTGAATAGCACTTACCCTTCAATACCTCTAGTCCAGTCATGAGTGCTATTTCACTATGTTACTGTAATATTGTACCTGCTTTGACCTGGAATTCCACCAGTTCCTCCATTTTAATGCCCAGGTTCCTTGCATTATGTACAAGCATTTCAGCTGTATCCCTCCGATCCCAACCAGTTTTCTATCCAGATTAGGTATAGTCTTTTCACTAAGTGTAACACATACCTGACTACTACTACAACCAATGTTTGTATTTTCTTCTCCTTTCTGTCCATATTCTCATCTTGTGGTGTTCCATTTTCCTTCCTATATCTTAATTTAGCTGATTTTCCTCCTCCTGTGTATTGAAGCCAGGCATGGTGATTTCAGGAGTCTCTCACAACCTTCTCCCCTCATTTCCTAGTTCAAACCCTTATCATGACAGCCTTGATCCCAGAAAATTAATATCCCAGGTACTCAAGTCAAGTTTATCAGTTGAGAAGAATCTTTTCTGTGAATGCTTCCCAGTGGTTGATTATCCCAAAACCTTCCTCATAGTATCAATCTTTGAGCCATCTTATGATCTTCATAGTCCTGTCACACCTTCACACCCTTTCTCTAGGGACTGTAAGTATTCCACTGAAATAACATTATATGAACTGATTGTGCGGCCTCACCCTGAATAATATGTTCTGGTCAGCCCACCTCAGAAAGAATGTATCGGGGGAGAAAGGGGTGGGGGTCCAGAGAAGGGCAACAAAAATATTAGAGGCACGGAAGGATTTCAATATGAGAAGTGGAAAAAGATTAGGATTTAGAGAGGAGACAAATCAGAGGTGACATGGAAGAGGTCAATAAAATAAAATAGGGAATGTATATCAAGAGGTTCTATTTATCTTTTTTAGGACAAGGGGAGTCCCAATTAAATGAAAAGAAAACAAAATATATATTTTAAAAGGAAATAATTTTCAAACCATGTGAAATTAACTTGTGGAACACTTTGCCACATGAAACTGAACCCAAGGGTGTAATCCATATTTATATTAAATAGGATAAAAATGTACAAGGGCAATAAACCCTTATGCTCAGGGGAAGGGAATAATTACTAACTTCCTGAGGTTAGGAAGAACCTTCCCATATTGCAAATGTATTCTATAATTGTCCAATGTGGGGTTTCCTGTACCTTTCCTTGAAGCCTCTGGCCTTCAGCCCCTTCCTTCCTATTTCTGGACTAGATGGCCCACTGATATGATCCAGTGTGATAATTCCTATGATTGCAACAATAATGCTTAACAAATAACAATATGCCACTTCACATAATTTGGTGCCTATTACAATTTTACTTATTAAGATGATTAAACCACTCATAGTGCAACAATTCTGCAAGTGCATATAAGATCACATGAGCTATGAATTTATTCCTTAAAACCAGTATTAAAGTGACCTACTGTGTTGGGACACTTGAACTAAAAGGTTTCTTACTAAGCTTTTCACAAAGGCAGCAAAAGAAGTTCATAAGGCCGAAATGGATATGTGGTCAGGCAAACTCATATATTTACCCAACTGCTGGAGTTAAACTTAATGCTGATAGATAGGCTCAGTGGATGAACCATGTAAATGTGGATTAATGGTTTTAAAACAAGGAACCTAGAGATTTAGGAAGGCAGTCAAAATATGTAATTTAACCATGAAGAATATTTATTTTTAATGATGTGATCTGTGGGAAGGAGAGAGACAATGTTCGTCTTAGAGTTCATGTTCAGTGGGAGGCAGTGACATGTCATGTGCATGTTCATGAACGTGACAATATGCCATCCACATATTTCAGGGATAAAACTCCCAGTGCAAGACACTCCAGGGCACTAAATAATGGACAACTTCCAACAGTCTGCCGTCTCCAAGAACACACACTTTATGATTGAGAAACCTGCTTTTTACTTGCTGCACCCCATATGTTGCACAGCTATCTGAAGGATTGCATTTCTGGTTACTCTTCAAATATCCAACCAATACAAAACACTAGTTCTTCTAGTTCTCATTTAGGGTCTGATCGAACTCCCGTTCAAGTCACATTGATTTTAGGGAGGGGGAGGGGTGAATTGGATCCCTATTTGCCCAGAGTTAAATTCACCCTTCTGCAGACAGCCGGCTCAAGGCAAGCACTACTTAAGCCCTCAAAAAATAGAAGTAGGGATTAACTAGTGCATAGGTTTTGTGACAGTCCCTCTGCACAGAGGTGAATTTCCCTTATTGACTAGAGCTAGGAGGAAATTTGGCAATTCAGGAAGACATTCCAGGGGAGGAAGAATTGTCTGTTTGTGTGGTTGAAAGGCATAGGGTTAGTAGGTGGAAGAATGGTGAAACAGGCCTGAATTTTGACAATGCAGTGAAAAATCAGATTCAGGTTTGCTGCACACATTGACATCCTGAGGGCCTAATCTTACCCCTGGGTCCCAGTGTGCAGATTTTGCTTCCGTCCTTGCCCCACCACCCCACAAAGCTCGGCGAATGACGTATAGCCTTTGGGAATCCCATTGACTTCAACAGGATTGTGTGAGGTGTAAATCAGCACTGCCTTTGGCCCTGTTTTTTAAATAACAGGGATTGGAGTGGCAACCATGTAGCTGCTGGATGTAGACAAATATTCACATTGCACTCTCTCATTAAGGAACAAATCCAGAAGAGATTTGTGTGCATGGTTGGTATGTTTTAACAGAGCTTAAAAAAAAAATCTGAGCAGTTTTTAAGACTTTTCCTCTCCCCATGGAATGGAGATGTTTTCATAGTTCTAAGCCGCTTTCAGACATTGTTATTCATGCTGCTGAAAGCTAAGGTTACACAGATGAATTGTCAGAACCAAAGCATTTCCACAGCACACAAGCTGGGAACAGCGAAAATTTTTACAAGTTTTGTTTTGTTTTTTAAATGGAAAACACTAGTTTTCCTGTGGATGTTGCCTTTATTTAATGGAAATTAAGTCACTGAATAGTTCTAACTACCAAAACTGATTATGTACAATTGATTTGTTTCACGGGCCCCATTAAATGGTTTTAATGGAGACATAAACGGCCATTTGAGGCATAATTCCGCCTGAATAAACTTCATAGCACAAATTTATAAAACATTGTGGCTAATTCTTTGGCAACGTAAGAAAGTACTATTACTAATCTTGCATACTACACAACTGCTAGATTTATCCATTGGCCAAGTAACCCATCTTTGTTTATTTCCCTCTGGGAAGTTCCTGAGCATGGTTAGCCAATCACTGTTTTTTAACAACCAGAGATGAACACTGAATCTCAATCTCTCTCTCTCTCTCTCTCTCCAGCTTTACTTAGAGGATTTTACATCCCTGTAAAGTAGTAGTCCGGACAAATAAACTAGCTGTGCTCCCTGGCCCAAACTCATGCTGGCCCAAGGCCCTCCACAACACCCGACCCTAATGTAGGGGTTACGTGAGGGCACAGCTGTTTAGGCAGTTGCACAGGGGTGCATGTGCACAACAGAAGTGTCTTCTGCAAGCCTGTTGCAGCAGGTCTATTTTGGGGTGAGCCAGGGTAGTCCAGAGACAGGTCAGAAGAGGGGCCATGGAACTGTACTTATGCACATCCATTGCCTTATGCAACCAACACAAGAGAGCTGCAGATGCTACTACATCCTGGAGAAATAAAAGCCTCAACTGGGGAGAGAGCTGGTCTGTGAAGTAGCCCCACACCCTGATGCTGGATTGAGGGGGTGAATTCATATCAAGCCTCAGACTCTCTGTACTCAGGCACTATGTGGGTGGTGCATTTCACCCTCTGTACCCAATTTTGTTCAAGAAAACTTTTTTTGTTCAAGATCTGTTTCTGAGAACAGAAGCCTTTCTGCAAACTTATCCAATTCCTACTTTTACTTTCCAAAACTTGTTCTTATTAGAACAAACAAACCTGCAGCTGATTACAGTGACAGCACAAAGCACTATAATAACCTATCCTATCCTGCAGTATTTGGGGCTTTTACAGCAGTTTTCAAATAAAAGAGTTGTTTAAACAATGGTTTTTGAGGTTGCAGGCAGCACAAGTGATTGATTGAGATTTGGTTCACTACTAGCTGTCCCAGATTCTCTCTAGACCGAGCTCTGCTTTGAATTCATAACCCTGCCATTTGAGTAATTTTGACTTTGCACCAATGCCCTTGAGTCCTTTTATTGTGTATTTATGCTCACCCCAGCTCCTCCATATCATACCTTCCCCCACTCTCAAAAAGCAAGTTACTATTGCTAATAAAAAGTAGTGGTGCTCATCTCCATATTTTGGGGATAAGTTACATTCCAGTCTGGAACATGGATATCCCAGAGCATAGCTGGATGTGCTGACTGCACAGCTGATCTGTATACCACCAGGAGGGGCTTTCATTGATTAAATTGTATATAATTGGACTGAGATTTTCAAAGGGGTCCATGGGAGTAAGGTGCTCAGTTCCCATTAAATAACAATATAAGTTGTGTACCTAACTTCTTTAAGCCCCTTTGAAAATACTAGCCCTGATAGCAAGAGTTTCCCATTATCTGCCCATCGTTTCTGTTGCTGCACCTACCAGACATGTTCAGTAGAAGGATTTTCCATGGGACAACAGATAAGTAAATTGCACTCCTTTTCCCATGCATTATGTGCATCGGCTTTTCCTGGACAGCCTTATGGGATGACTGGGTCTGCATGCTGTTGTTGGTTTCTCTTCAGTCATTCACCCAGTATTCAAGGTTCTCATTCTTACCCTCTTCTCACGGCCATTCTGTGCTTCGGGTCACCCTCCAACTATTGCTGCTACTTTTTCCTTCTGCTGATTCTAGAGAGCTACTGCTGACTTTGAATAGCTGCTACCATTCACCCATACAGCTCTGCACATTCTTGCTGTTCCCCATTTATCTCCTTTCCTGTGCTCTGTGGTTTCCCAGCTTTCCATCTTATTAGCCACCCGTGGGGAGGGAAATTGTGACTTATTTTAATACCTAATTCTTGTATTGCCTTTTTCATTAGTACACCCCAAATCACTTCCCATAATACATTAATAACCCCCACAACACCCCTCAGAGGTAGGGATGTGCTATTCTCCCCCATTTTGCAGATAGGAACTAAGGCATGGAAAGGCTGAATGACTTGCCCAGGGTCACATAGGAAATCTGTAGCTGAGTTTGGAGTTAAACCTGGGTCTCCCATTGCCCTAACCACTGGACCATCCTTCCTTTCTGAACATTCCTTCTGTGTGTTCTTGGCTCACCTTGGATTAGGGAGAAGAACCAATCCAGCTTTTTTTTTTTGGTGGGGCTGGGGTGAGATGACTTTGATTATCAGACCCAAAGTTGCTTACACAGCCTCTGTTTACTTTGATGTTAAGATGTCCTCAGCTCAGAATGCAATAGGTTGGATTTCTCCACTTCTCCTGGGTGTTTCATTCATATTTACATGTTTCAAAGGGTTTTGTTAGGTCACATGGCTTTACACTCTGCCTCACCTCAAGGACACCAGATATGTAGTAAATCTTCCAAACAGAGAGGTAAGTAATACTTTCTATATGGACACTCCCTACACTTACTGGATTTCCTCTGAGATATGTTTAATAAAACTGTTGATGGATATGGCCCAAATAATTGGACTGAAATTTACCACCTTTCTCTCAACAAAAGTTTTCATACCTAATTAAGATTTTTTATGCTTCTTTTTGGACAGTCTAAAACACTGCAGTGGTTCAATGGTTACTTTGATCTATAACAAACAATTCAAAGTGAGAATTATGGAATGCTAAGAATGTCAGGCACCCTGTGTTTATTATGACACTTTAGAGATGTCCAGTACTTTCCTCCCCCAAGTCCCCAATGGCTAAATTAGGCTTTGTACAAGTCTTTAAGAGTTGCCATGCTTCTGCAGACAACAGTGTGCATCAGGTTTCACATAATAACTTGCAAGAGGCATTGTGACTGCCCACTGTGTGCCTGATTCACCACTGTTAATCTAGTTTTACACCAGGTGTTAACTCTCTCTATTCACGGTTGTGGGGAACAAAAAATCTTCCAACTGGAGGTTTATGAAGTTCTATCTTTCTGAGTCTATGGACAGCGCTAGTGTCCGCCCTTTTATTCATACTTTTTGCCAAGCTTTTGCAGAAGGAAATGAGTAGAAACAGGGTAAGTTTCTAATTCAGCAAACAGGTGTTCACATCATTTAACCAGCAAGGGGAAAATTACATTTTAAAACCTGTTTTAAATAGAAAATTGATTGACAGTGTTAATTATACAATATGCAGTGCACAAAAAATAGCTTGCAATGTTTTATTCCTTTAAAATGCAGGCGCTGTGCCTTGTGGACAATTCAGGGAGCATGACAGAACAAATGGTTTTCACCCTGGGTAGTACTCTTAGTCCTTGTGCTAATAGGGACTTATCAGGGTTCTACACTGTGCTTGCAGTGCTGGAATTTCCCCCCAGTCCCTTGTGGTGCATTAATGTCCCATAAACATTGCCAGACCAGTGTATTGAGGCAGTATCAGGGGACAAAATTTGTCCCTGGTTTGTTAAGGAGAAACATCTCTATCAATAGTGAGAGCAATGGATATAGAGAAAGTCACCAGCCAAGTCAATTTATTTTTGAATAAACATTCCCTTCTTCAAGTTTGCTCTGCTGTGATAGACCGTTACATCTCTTGGATACACTGTTTTCATGAGGTCCACATGAGGCAGTTGGTGTTATGAAGTCGTGAGTTTGTAGACAAATGCACTGGCATTCTTTTCAATCCTAAGAAGGAAGCACACTTTAGGAGCCCTACCAAGTGGCTGTATTTTTCTGCCCTGGTTGTTTAGGATATTTGGCTAGCAGATTATTATATATCTATATATCACAACAGCATCTTTACAACAGGAGAACGCACAGTGGAAGAGAGTTGGTGCAACAAAAGATTAGTGTTCTGCTGTTGCTACAGAACTTGTCTAAATTCAAGAGATGAAATTGAAAATGTTCACAATTTCAAATACTACTTTGTTTCAGCAGAGAACAATCATCCACTGTAAAGAACATGCAAGAATAGATAGGCTTGGAGTGTGTTCTGTACACTTGAGAAGTTCTGGAGGACAGTCGATACTTCATTGGTCTTAAAGCTAAACATTTTCAAGGCATCTTGCCTAGATGTACTTTTGTATGGTTATGAGTCATGGATTTTAACCAGAGCACTCTGAGAGATTAAACAGCTTTGCAACCAGCTGCTATAGGCTGATACTTGGCATAAAGAAAGAGGATAAAGTTACAGTCTTAGAAGTTTATAGGAAAGCCAATAAATGCCCTCTAACAACAATGATGCAATGGCAACTGAGATGCTTAGAACATGCCTTTAAGAAAGGATTCAGAAGGGGCTATAAACAAATATGCTTTGTATACTGCTATTCATACAAAATGCTGGAGGGGGATACCCTGCTTATTTTACTGGCATTACACTGCATCTGTCATCAAGCTGGAATGTCCACCATTTGTGCAACAGATCAAAGGAACTGCTACCAACAAAGAACATGGAGAATTGTTGCCTTCTCTAAATAACCTGTAGTTTGGTATATAACTAATGTGAATACTAAATATATAGTATAACAATGGCTGGGCGGGCAGAGGATCAGCATGAAGGATTAATATAAAGAGGATTACTATAACCCATGATATATACAGCATCGGGGAATTATGTATAATCAGATCCCTATCCTAAAATTTCAAAAAAACACAGTTACAAGAAATCCATTAATGAAGGTAACATTTTTAAAAATCCCCCAGGACCGCAGAAGTGATCCACATGTTCCCCACCACTATTAAATGGCACATTGTTGAGGAAAATGTCCAAGGTACCTGAAGATAGGGAGGACAACCCTGTACATAATTACTGTACCTGAAATTTTGCACAAGTAGGCAGCAGATGTTTGGTCTCAATCTTTCGCTGTGTGTTTTTACAGGGTCATATATCTTCCTCCCCCCCAGCAGTTACTGGTTTTCAGAATCCAAACCTGGAAGAATAGGGAGACTTATCATATATAGCAAAAAGAGCAAAATGTTGATTTTTGCTGAACTCCTTTGTCCTCATAACTGATCGCTCAGTTAAGAAAATAAGAACTTTTCTAATTATGTTCAGGATCTTTTATCTCTGGATCAAGGGAGGTTTCCATTCAAAGACGACATGTGTTTGCATTCGGTGCCTGAAGGATAAAAGGATTTTTGTGAAATATTGGCTCTATTTATAGTCTTTGTAATATAAGAGCTAGAGGAATCCTACATTATGCCCATCATCCCAGTATCAGAGTATTGTATTGTTTTAAACACTATATTTGTCTCAATTGAAATATTAGAACTAAAGGCAACATACACCCAGTATTGCCAAACACAAACATTCAAAAACTACGAGTTAGGACCAAAAAAACCAAACCAAAACCAAAAACAAAAAGCATATGTGACTGACTGGCTTAAAAAGTGTGACAATTTAAAAAACAAATTTGGGGTTCTTTCTGTTTTCTTGCTGGTTTGAGTATTTGGGGATCATGTTTTTAAACTTTCTCCAAAATCATGACAGCTAGATGTTCCCATAATCACCTGACTCCAGGATATGGGCCTTTAAGAAAGACACCAAATAATATTAGGCTTGCAATAAAATTTCTTTTTTCACACACTTTCTTTTTTAAAGACAGGAAATGTAATAAGTGGTTCATGCTTGTCTACTTCTCCACAGAGTTCCTAATTTTAGTTTCCTTGAGGACAAGATATGTTATTGCCTGAATTACTGATTTCCTGTTCTTTTTGGAGTTCAGGTACAATACTATCCTTTTTCTCTCTTCTTTCTGGTTAGCATTGCATCCTACACAAGCCCCTTCCTGCTATCACTGATCATTCAGAAAAATATTTTATAAACAATGAAATTTAAATTCCAAACATGATTGATTTAGGGCATGAAATAAATGTAATCTATTCAATAGCACTGGGGTGAGGGGGAGAGAAAGTCTTATATCAGGGTGTAATCCTCGCAACTTCAATAGTGTGGAAAAGAATTCCTCATGTCTTTAGTTGTATGCTTGAATTTTAATATACCTCACATCAAACCTAGGGCATTAACTCCCATTGACTTCAGTGGGCTTTGGATCATGGTCCAAGTTGGTGCATAATGTTCAATGTTCTGTGGATACAAGATCCATTAAAATATAATGGAAGGAGAGGACTCTTTAGCATCAATCTCCAGTATGATTAAGGATGCTTAAATGAATTGTTGTGCTGTGGCAAACTGAAATCTCAGCTGCAAAGCAGTCTCTGCAGAAGGCATTGAAGTTCAGACAAGTTAATTCAAGCAGCCTTAGTTGCATTTGGTATTTATACAGGGATTTTTCACATACAGTAGCTCACAGAGAAGGAATGAATGGCAGCCTTTACCTGAGTAAGTTACAGACAATCAATATGCATCTGTAGTAAATGGGCTACTTAATTTTTAATGCCTCAGTTTTTGGGTGCCCAACTTGAGACAAATAATAAGAGTCTGGTTTTCAGGAAGCATCTGACCCCATTATCTGACAATTGTGCCCCTTTAAAATGTTTCAAGTTGGGCACCTGTAACTTTATGGCTTATCCATTCCTAACAGAGGTTTGGGAAACCAAAATATGACCCACCACCCAGTGCACCAATAGCACAGGATGGTGAATAAGTACAAGTGCAGCATCTGCATGGCAGACCCTTAAGACTGTTCTCTTGCACCCTAATACACATGAAGCAAAAAGTAGTTCTCCAGGCTGCTCTTGATGGTCCCACCCTGGAGAAGTACCAGACCCAGGACTGACTCCTGCAGGACCCCACTAGAGACACACTCCCAGTTTGTCAGGCAATCATTGATAACTACTCTTCGAATATAATCTTTCAATCAGTTGAACATCCACCTTATAATTTCATTTAAATTACTTTTCCCTAATTGGTGTCTGAGAATATCATGTGGGACTGTGTCAAAGCCTTACTAAAATCAAGATATCACATCGACTGCTTCCCCCCATCCACTAGGCCAGTGAACCTGTCAAAGAAGGAAATTAGGTTGGTTTGGCATGATTTGATCTTGACAAATCCATATTGGCTATTACTTATAACCCTATTCTCCTTAAAGTGATTGTTTAAGGAATTAGTTCCAATAGTTTACCAAGTATTGAAGTTAGGCTAGTCTATAATTCCCTGGGTCTTCTTATTCCCTTTTTTTAAGATAGGTGCTATATTTGCTCTTCTCCAGTCCTTTAAGACCTGACCTGTCCTCCATGTGTTCTCAAAGATAACTGGCAATGGTTCTGAGATTTCTTCAGGTAGTTCCCCAGGTACCCTAGCATTAATTTCATCAGGCCCTCTTGACTTGAATACATCTAACTTATCCAAATGTTTCGACTTGTTCTTTTTCTATCCTGGATTGCATTCCTTCCCCCTTGTTGTTAATGTTAATTGTGTTGTGTATCTGGTCACCAACAACCTTTTTAGCAAAGGCATTAAACACCTCATCTTTTGTGACATCATCTGTTATTAGCTCTCCTTCCTTGCTAAGTAGGGGACCCACAGTTTACTTTGTCTCTCTAGCTCCTAATGTATTTAAAGAATATCTCATTGCCTCTTATGACCCTTTCTAGGTGTAGCTAATTTTGTGCCTTAGCCTTTCTGATCCTGTCCCTACATGTTTGCACTAGTCTTTTGCACTCCTTAGCAATTTGTCCATGTTTCTGCTTTTTGTGGATTCCTTTCCTTTCAGTCATTAAAGAGCTCCTGATGGTGCCATATTGGCCTCTTCTGACGGACAGTGAGGAAGAATAATATCCGGATAATATTAGAGACACAATTGTAAACTGGCTCCTTGAGAAAATGCCAGTGCCCCTGAACTCCTTTATCCCTTAGGATTTTCTCCCCATGGGACCTTATCTAGGAGTTCTGAGTCTGTTATCCAACATTATTATTATTATTTACAGTTGTGGCTGCTACTACTGCACAAACTTCTAGTTGCAGATAGAGTTCTAGAATCACAAAGAAACAATTTCCATTTTTCCTTTTTTTTTAAAAACTACCTTGTCCAATACCCCTTAATAAATAAACAAAAAATTGGCAAAAAGTGGCCCAGATTTTGCCATCCATCGAAACCAGTGGAACTATTCAGAGTGAGATACTAGACAACATGAGTAAAGGTGTCAGAATCTAACCTAATTAGTTCTGTCATCTGTGCTTATATGAACAGAAAGTGCTACATAGCAGTTCTACACAGAAGAGGGAAGGGAGTGGATAGTGCAGAGAATTGGTTATGGGCAACAGAGCCTGTAACTCACAGGTCACTTTGAAACTGGCTCAGGTCATTAATGACTGAAAGATGTTGCCATCTGACAACCGTCTAAAGGGCTATGTGAAATTAATTGTTTTCCCACTGAAAGTTGTAGTGGACAGGTGTCCACATCACAAAAATTACCACCACCACTGGCACTGATACCCTTGCTGGTGGTCTCATTACTGCAGAGAAGTGTAGACTAGAATGGTCGTGGAGACTGCAACACCCTCTCAGTCTTAGTAATAGACTGGTGTGAGAAAGCGCCCATTGCTATCAGGCTGCTTATCCCCATTTTGTGGTTAAAAGATAAATGTATTTGCCTCTCCCATCAATTTAACACCTAACCTCACTAACAAATGACTTTTCAATAGAAAACTGAGGCAACAGTGTTCACCAAAGTTGAAAACCAGCAAACTTTGATATCAGAGAGAGAAGAAACAGCAGGATGCTGAAGAGAGAAGAGAGAATGTATTAGGGAATTGGGCAGAGGACAAGTTTTTGATCTTTTGGAAAGTGACCATTTGAAATGATGCTGAACTTGCTGAGAAGATGAGACAGTCTAATGCATGAACGTTAGAAAGAATGACAGGTTTCAGAGGGGTAGCCGTGTTAATCTGTATCAGTAAAAACAACGAGGAGTTGTTTTCATGTGCTGTATATTTATACCTTCTTACTGTATTTTCTACTCCATGCATCTGATAAAGTGGATTATATCCCACAAAAGCTTATGCCCAAATACATTTGTTAATCTCTAAGGTGCCACAAGGACTCCTCGTTGTTAGCATGAATGATTGTTTGGCCAGAGATTTATACCTGAAGTGCATTGTTTGTCTCTGTCTATAGTTCCACTCATCCACTCAGGCAGCAGAAACTATTGCATGACTGGAAGGTGCTCATATGCCACGCTGGTAAACAGAATAGGAAGGACAGTTTTAGGATTAAGGCACTGGGTTGAGTTCAGGAAATCTATGCTATGCTGAAGACTTCCTGTGTAACATCGGACAAATCACTTAGGGCTATATCCTTGAAACTGGATCTGTGTGGGTTCTCCCCTTCACAGGGAGGCTGCAGCAGGAAATGGAGCTAGTGGGAGACAGATTGGGAAATTACAGTCTCCCCTTGGGCTCAGATTCACAAAAGTATTTTGGTGCCTAACTCAGATTGACTTTAATGGCAGTTGGGGCCTAAGAATCTTTGTTAATTTGGGCCTTGGTGCCTGGCCTGGCCCTAGTCCAGCTTCTTAACCAGCCAACCATCCTTTTCTCTCCTACACACTATTGTACTGACAAAGTGGTCACACATCTCATTTCAAAACTGCATGTATAATAAAGTGAATTTTAAATTCTAGCACCAAGTATTCATGCCCAGAATCCTTGCATATTCATCGGAACAAAGAACAGAATCAGTTCTATGCAATTGACATGACCAGTTACGGTGAAGCAACACAGTTTTGTTTGAATATTTGTGACTAATCCATAGAATGAATAATTCAAAACCATATTCATTGAATAAATGCAAACAGGGTGAAATTCATACCTGTCCAAAGCCCAGAGAACTAGTGTAAAGTCTGTGCATCATTTAAATATGGGATGAGGTTCTATATTTGTTAAAATATGGAGGAAGAGGCAGGGGGAGAGATTCTGAAGGTAATGTCAGCCAAACCTCCCACCTGAGAGACAGATTTGAAATTATTAGATAGGTAACTAACTCAACACTAAATGAAATAAATTGGGGAGGGTTTGTCATCATCAGAAGCTTGCATTTACTCATGTAAATTTTTTGCTGCCTCTTTAGTTTTCAGTCACACAAGTAGGTATGGAAGCACAACAATAATTTGCTTTCTTTTATAGTGAGTTCATCATGGTGATGTTTCCTCTTGGCTCTTTCTCTGTCATGTATCATCTTCTTATGTACAGTATTTAAAATACAGGCCCAAATTCTGGGTGGAATGTTGCACCTGCTCAGAGCTTCACTGAAATATTTTTTTTTAAAGACTTCTCAATCATAGTAGCCATTGATATCAGAGAAAGGAGAAACAGAAATTAAAGTCTGTGAGTCTCTGTGCATGGACAGCCGTCTGCCCATCCATTATCAATTGATGGACCAGAGCCCTTAATGTGATAAAGAGAAGTTCAAGATCTAAAATACCACTGCTAGTGCTATGTATCAGAACTAGATGAACTTCTTGTCACTGAAAAAAGGCTTGGGAATCTTATATAAAACAGGCTTCTTGTGAAATTTATATGGTGTCTGCTTCTAGATGGACCAGAATCAGAAGATGCAAAGGAGCACAGAAATGAGAAATACTGCAGGGGTGAGAGAAAATCAAACCTTTCTGAGCATCCAAAACAGTGGTTCAAATGTTAAGCAGTGTCAATGTCAATGTTATTGCCTCCAGAATGGATCATCCATTTCCAGCTAAGATCTTATAAGGGCAAAGCAGAAGAAAATACAATGGACATCAGTGACTGCTAAGGATTCTTAGCACAGCTTCAGTCTTTTCAACAGGATTTACTACTGCATGGTTTTCTGCACAGAAGGGGGTTAATTTGAAGAAGGAGAGCATGATGCCTTTAACTATTCAATAGTGGCTACTCTAGTTACACTCTGAATATTGCAGCTATTTGCTAGTGTGGATGCCTCTCAGATATCTGGGTGGCATAGGACCTCTTAACCTGTCAAAGGTCACTAAACCCATAGATTTATGAGACTGGAGTAGTAAAAGCTTGTTACAGGGGAAGATAACATGTGCACAACTGGTATGTCTATTTTTTTTCCCTCGATCAGTCCCAAACCCCAGGTTCTTAATATTGTAAATGTTGTCATGTTCAAGATTTATTTTATGTGTGGAACTAATCTGATAGATGAGAAATGTTCATAATTCATACTATATGTCTAGTTTAGAAAACTGTTGTAAAGAAACATATGTAAAAATGTTGCTTAATATCTACAATATGGTATAGGGAAATAGAAGCTGCCATTGGTCCATTTAGACCAATATTTGATAGTGGCAGTACCAGTTACTTCACAGGAAGTTACAAGAAACCTTGTATTGGTCAGCTCTCTCTAAGACTTATATGGCTCTCATCACTGCTTCTGTACAGTCCTGCTTCTGTACAGGTTGTCTCCCACACTCGTGACCCTCTCTTTATTGGCCAATAGTTCCCTTGTTCTAGTGCACTATGGTTTGGGGCAGTTCCTGGGTCTCTGGGTCATCTTGTTACCTTCCACTGAGGGAGACTTGCTGGTGCTTAACTGGCTGTCAGCTCCCTGACACCACCAGTCCTCGCTTTTACACATGATGGGCAGCTGAGGCACAGGCACATTAAGTGTCTTGCCCAAGGTCACACAAGAAATCTGTGGCAGAGCCAGGAATTGAACCCATATTTCTTGAGGTCTTACCAAGTGCCTTAACAAACAAGACCATACATCCTCTTATAACTCGTTGGCCATTTCTGAACTACTTCTGGTTTTGCTTCTGGTATCTCTTTTCTGAGCTAACATAACCATGACTGAAAACAATACTACAGGTGAGCATGAATGTATAGAATGTCGTAATATTTTTGTTGGCCCATACTTTATACATCCTCACATTTTGTTTGC